>NC_066582.1:332710112-333002612 GCF_024323335.1 Lathyrus oleraceus
TACTGGGGAAATGAAGAAGTAGGATTTACAACTATCAGTTATTGGGTAGAAGACCTAAAGCAGGATTTACAACTACCAGTTACTGGGTAGAAGACCAAAGGGAGAATATCCGTTACCAATTACTAGGCAACATATCAAGGATAAATTGTCGCGGGGAAATTCAAAGAGAATTCTTGTTAACTACTAGTTACTAGGTAGATAACAGAAAAACAACCATCTGGGAAAAAGGATAAATAATTACCAGTTAGTGGGTAATTGAGCAATGATAATCTGTTGGCGAAAAGAAAACCCTCTGAAGAAACAAAAGCAAATTCTCTGGGGAAAGCAAAGAAGTAAATTACCTTTTACCAGTTACAGGGTAAATTTACATAGGTAAAGTATTCAAAATCAAAAAGGATCTTTACAAAGTTTGAAAATGGTAATATACATGGAAAAATTATACATTGGATACAATGACCACTACTCTCCCTGCCGACTTTAAAATCCAATTGTTCTTCGTCCTTGGTTGAGCATGATGAATCAAAACCAATGACTATCAATGTTTCTTCAATGATCCAGTGTAGCCGGATGCAGTTACTTTCCATAATCCCTAATTTTTGCCTAGATTGCCCCAAGGTGGGGTACTCAATCTACCAGGATGATTTTTCTATTTTATGTCTCTAATTTTTGCCTGGACCTCCTTTTTGGGTTTTCAATCCACTGAGACACTCATTTTTACCTAAGCCACCCTTTTGGGTTTTCAACTTAGCGAGTTATTCTTTTGATTTTTAGGCAAAGTATTTCTTGACTGCATCGGCATTCGTAGGACGAGTGAACTCTTCACCATCCATAGTTGTAAGAATCAATGCACCGCTTGAGAATGATCTCTTGACAACATATGGGCCTATATAATTAGGAGTCCACTTGCCCCTAAAATTAGGTTTGAAAGATAAGATCTTCTTGAGCACGAGGTCACCTTCTCGGAACACACGAGGTTTAACCTCTTATCAAAATCTTTCTTCATTCTCTGCTGATATAATTGACCATGACACATTACGGTCAATCTCTTTTCTTTAACCAAATTCAACTGATCATATCTGCTCTGACACCATTCAACTTCGGTCAACTTGGCATCCATCAACATACACATTGATGGGATCTCAGCCTCCACGGAAAGCACAATTTCCATGCCATAAACAAGAGAGAAAGGGGTTGCCCCTATCGAAGTGCAGACAAATGTACGGTATCAATGCAAAGCAAATGGGAACATCTCATGCGAATCATTGTATGCCACAACCATCTTCTGGATAATCTTCTTAATATTCTTATTCATAGCTTCAACAACCCCATTCATCTTGGGTCTATAAGGAGAAGAATTATGATGTGCTATTTTGAAGTCTTTGTAGAGCTCTTCCATCATGTTGTTATTCAATTTCGATCCATCATCGGTAGTGATCTTACTTGGCACACCATATCGACATATGATCTGATTCTTGATAAACCTCACAACAACTTGCTTAGTTACATTTACATACGATGTCGCTTCAACCCACTTCGTGAAGTAGTCAATAGCCGCTAAAATTAATCGATGTGCATTTGATGCCTTGGGCTCTATCATGCCAATCATATCAATTTCCCACATGGATAAGGTCCATGGAGAGGAAATGACATTCAAAAGTGTTAGAGGAACATGAATCTTATCTGCATAGATTTGACACTTGTGGCATTTCTTCACGTACTTGAAACATTCAGATTCCACCGTCGGTCAATAGTAACCTGCTCTCAACATCTTCTTTGCCATAGCATGTCCATTGGAATGAGTACCAAAGGAACCTTTATGGACTTCAGTCATCAATAGGTCTGCTTCGTGTCTATCCACGCATCTGAGTAAAACCATATCGAAATTTCTCTTGTAAAGCACATTACCATTTAGGTATAAGTTGTCAGCAAACTTCTCAAAGTCTTCTTGTCTTTAAAAGATGCCCCAAGCGGGTAAATCTGACTTTGGAGGAAACACTTAATATCATGGTACCATGGCTTATCATCTTTGATCTCTTCAATAGCAACTATATGAGCTGGCCTACCAAGGCGCATTACAATCATCTTAGGAACTTCATTCCAAAAATTCACAATAATCATAGACGTTAACGTTGCAAGAGCATCTACCATCAATTTTCATCTCGAGGGATATGATGAAACTCAACCTTTGTAAAGAAAGTCGATATCCTCCTCGCATAATCTCTATATGTTATCAAACCGGGTTGATTCGTCTCCCATTCACCTTTAATCTGGTTAACAACCAAAGCTGAATTTCCATAGACGTCAAGATATTTGATTCTAAGATCAATGGCTTCCTCGAGCCCCATAATACAGGCTTCGTACTCAACCATATTATTCGTGCATTTGAAGGTTAATCTAGCTGTAAACAGAAAATGAGTGCCTTGAGGGGTAATAATCACTGCCCCAATGCCATTATAATATGAATTAACAGCTCCACCAAATACCATGCCCCAACGAGAACCAGGTTCTAAACCTTCTTCAAGCAATGGCTCATCACAGTCTTTCATCTTCAAATACAATATCTCTTCATTAGGGAAATCAAATTGTATTGATTGATAATCATCAATAGGTTAGTGATCCAAATGGTCAGCCAAGACATTACCTTTAATCTCTTTCTGAGCTCGGTATTTAATATCATACTCAAATAACAACATCTGCCAACGGCCAATCCTCCCAGTTAAATCAAGCTTTTAGAATATGTACTTGATTGGATTCATCTTGGATATCAACCAAGTAGTATGATTCAACATATACTGGCGCAAATGCTTAGCAGCCCAAGCCAAAGTACAACATGTCTTCTCAAGCATAGAATACCAGGACTCACAATCCGTGAACTTCTTACTGGGGTAGTAAATAGCATATTCTTTCTTACCATATTCATCTTGCTGACCCAGAACATAACCCATACTCTCTCCAAGCACAGTAAAATACATGACCAATGGTTTTCCTTCAACAGCCAAAGACATAATCGAAGGCTCAAGCAAATATTCTTTAATAATGTCAAAATCTTTCTGGCAATCCTCGGTCCAATCACAAGATTGATCTTTCCGAAGGAGCTTGAATATAGGCGCATATGTGGCAGTCATATGCGATATAAATCTTGAAATATAGTTCAAGCGGCCGAGATAACCTCTGACTTTCTTCTCAGTTTAGGGCGCAAGCATTTCTTGTATTGCTTTGACCTTGGCAGGATCAACTCCAATACCATTTTCACTGACAATAAAGTCCAATAACTTACCAGAGTGAACACCAAATATACACTTATTGGGATTCAAACGGAGTTTGTACTTCCTCAAATGCTGGAATAGCTTCAACAAATTCTCAACATGCTCATCTTTAGACTTTGATTTGGCAATCATATCATCAACATAGACCTCAATCTCTTTATGCATCATATCATGGAAAATAGTGGTCATGGCTCTTTGGTATGTTGCACCATCATTATTTAGACCGAAAGGCATCACTCGATAATAGAATGTTCCCCAAGGTGTAATGAATGTGGTTTTCTCCATATCTTCGGGTGCCATTTTTATCTGATTATAACCCGAAAATTCGTCCATAAAAGAGAAGACCTTGAATTTAGCTGTATTATCTACCAACGTATAAATATGTGGCAGAGGAAAATCATCTTTAGGACTAGCTTTGTTCAAGTCTCTATAATCAACACACATGCGGACTTTTCCATCCTTTTTCGGAACAGACGCAATATTGGCCACGCACTGAGGATATTCGGAGGTAACAAGAACTTTATGGATTTTATCTTTTATTTGCCTTTTAAAATTCATTTCAAAAAATATTTTTAATGCATTTTATTTCATTTTTTTGCATTTTATATTTGTTTGACCTTTGTTAACTTCTGTTAGCCTTGGATCATGGTTGTTTTGATCATAGGTCTCATCAAACTCAATGGATCTTGGGTGTTGATGGGGTGAAAACCCTACTACACCAAAATGAATGATTAGTTTTGATGATGACTTGATCAAACCTTTGATCCAATTTGGGTGTGATCTCTCTTGTCTTCTTCTTCTTCATCCCCTTTTTTTTTCTCTTTTGATTAATTGGATGGTTTGTGTCCATCTATAGCATGATGTGTGGATTGGTGCTTGATGAACTTTTATCATTTCAAATCTACCTCCTAATTGATCATGGATCATTTAAGGTACTTTGGATTGATGCATAAGTTTGTCCTGAGTACTATGAATTATGGATTGATGTAATAGACCACTCTCCTAGCCCTTGGGCTTGATCATTTCTCTTTTCTTTTTTCACGTGGAATAACTTTAGGAGAATAATTTACATATCATTTCTCTAGCATGTATTAAGACAAACATTATTATTGACCGGCCTCAGATAGTTGTAACTTCTACATAAGTCCAATTACGATTGCTTAACATAGCGCTAAATTTTCCCTGAAAGTAAGTCATTTTCATAAGTGATATTGTAACTCTCCTATTCCTCATGGTATTAGGTGAAAATATTGTCTCATTTTCACTTATGATAGCTAGTGGCATACTTGTTGATTTTATCCAAGTTAGAGCCCTTCTCATGGTGATATAAAGGTCCATATTTTCATACTTGTGGGTGAATAGTTGAATGTTCTCCAAAAAATGACCAATCATTTTTCTCTTCTGGATTACTAACATTATATTATATTAACTTCGCTTTAATGTCATTTATCTTATGCTTTTTATTTTTGCTATTTACTTTATGCTTTTATTTTAAGCATCTCATATCATATTGTTTATGCTTATGTTATTTGTTCTTTGTCAATTTGGATTTCTCTTTCTTTTAAAGACATTAATAAAGAAAAAACCTTTAAAAAATGGTTATCTTGATTCATGAACTTATGGTTACTATGCTTAGCATTGTTGTGGAGTTATGGACTTAGAAATATGACTTTGACCCTTGCTTTGGGAGTTGGTGATTTTAGACCTCGGGATGCATCTGGTACCTTTGACTTTGGACTCCTTTTGAAGACTTGGCTTGGTTACTCTGATTTCATCGGATGTATGGTTTATTCTTTGATTATTTGACTTGCTTGAGGCTTAACCCAAATGAGGGAATTCTTGCTTGACTTATATCATAAATCTTGCTATTTCTTGGTTAGATCTTTCCTCCCTAGCTTTTACTTTAATTTTCTAGGATAGTCTCTTCTTCTCCTCCCTTTCTTTAATTTTCAAAATCTCCTTTCTCTTTTCAAAAATCTTCTTATTTTCAAAGTTGAATCATTTTCTCAATAAACCTTAACTTTTGTCAAGTTATTTTCAAAACCTATTTTTTAATTAGTGCTAACACATATTAAGCATATTCAAACCAATTTCAAAAGACTAAAAAATACACAACTCATTCAAACTATTTTGTGCCCTTTGTGCACTTTTTTCTTTTAAAACTTTTCTCAAAGTTTATACATGAGTCATTTCCATAGTTGAGATATAATTCTCCTATCCCCATAGAATTGATGATAATTCTTTCCATCTATGAGAGCTAGTGGCATACTTGTTGATCTTTATCCAAATTGGAGTCCTTCTCTATGGTGATGTAAAGTTCTCATACTTGTGGGTGACTAGTTGAGTATTCTCCTTAAAATGACAAAATGTCATTTCATAAAAAAAAATGAATCAAAACAAACATATTTGTTACTTTTACCATGAATTACGAGGTTTTGATCATCCATTACACTTTGTTGGTACGTAGGCATGAGACTCAGAAAGTCTTGGCAAACACAAAAATCATAAAAAAATATTTATTTTCTCATCTCTCTAATCTTTTGCAAACAACACCATTTTAAGCCAACATGCACAGATTTTCAAAGAGGTTCCTATAGAGTATTATAGATGTTTAGGGTGCTAATACCTTCCCTTTGCATAACCAGCCTCTGGGCCCTTATCTCTTTTTATTAGTTTTGTTTTAAAACTTCCTTGGGTTTTGTTCGTACTTTTTCCCTTTCCTTTGAAAATAATAAAAAGCGTGGTGGCGACTCTTGATTTGTGAGTTAAGTTAATCAATAGCTTAATCTCAAAAAATTTATCGCTACATCAACCATCTTCTTGGTTGGACATCTATTTAGAATGTATACTAATGTCGAAGATGCTTCAGCCCAAAATTTCTTTGGCATATCTTTAGCTTTCAACATGCTCCTAGTCATGTTCAGTATACTTCGATTCTTTCTCTCAGCTATGTTATTATGCTGAGGTGTATAGGATGCAATGACCTCATGCTTTATACCTTTATCATTGCAAAATCTATGTTGAGCTATGTAATTTCTTCAACTTACATCCACTTTGCATTTCAACATGCAATTTGAACTTTTTGAATTACGTGAATACCTCACTCGTCCTTTCAATAGGAAAAATCCACATATATCTAATGAATTCATATATAAAGGTTAGGAAGTAGTAATTATCTTTATTCGACATCAATTCAAATGGTCCACACACATCAGAGTGAACTAACTCTAGCTTATCCTTCAATCTAATTAGCAAGTCATGCTTGAATGCTTTCCCAACCTGCTTTGCTTTGAAACATTCCTCACACACCTAACTTGGTTCTTTCACCTGAGGTAGGCCATACATCATCTTCTTCTGGTTGAGCATACCTAAACTTATGAAGTTTAGATGTCCATACTTATTGTCATACCCCAAAATTCACCCTACTCCGATACAACTTTCATCTGATCCATGACCCTACTGCACATGCATGCTTTCATTATTTCATCATCATAATTTCATTGAACATTCATAACCAAAGACATATTGCATGCTCTCAAGGCATGAGTTTAAAAAAAAATAAAAAAAAAATAGGGAAATCGATTTACCCAACTAGGTAAATCGATTTGCCCTGCGCAGACTCCAAAAATAAGCCTTTTTTTTGCACAAAGGATATTTGGTTCCCCCCACTTTCTCACTTGCTTTCCCTATAAATAGATGCACTATTCCCATTTATTTTTCATGCTTTCTAGCCCCCAAAAATTATGAAAAAATATCATTCAACCCCTCTTCTCCAAAACCTAAATCAAAACCAAAAAACCTTTCTCTCCCAAAAGTCACCACCACCAACTTTTTTTTCCATTTCAATTTTTTTTCTCAAAATTTCTCACTCCCTAACACTCACAGCCCAACCCCTTTACTAAGCTTTCACCACAAATATTTTCATCCCAAACCTCTTGCTTCACATTCAAGCTCAACACCATTTCTACCTAGTTTTTTTCACATTTTTGTGGGTAATGATTTTAACTTAAAATTTTTAACTTTTTGTTTCTTTTTTTTATTAAAAATGGTTGCTTGTTCTTGGTTGGTCTTTTGAGATGGTTTAGATTCAAGCTTGCAAAAAATGATTGACTTTGGTTTACTCACTTGTTTTTTTTAAAGATTTTTTACTCTTACTATCTTTTTCCACCTTTTTGTGGTTGCTTTGTGTGTGTTATCATTTTCTTTTATTATGGACTTGTTGTATTTGTTTGGTTGATGAGGTCTATTAGATCATGACCATGGTTGTTTAGAGTTGATTAAATCTTCAATGTTTCAAACCTATCTATGGTTGATCAATAGATCATTCATGATACTTTGAGGCATTGATAGATTGCCTATATTTTAACCATATTTGGGTCATTTAATGCATAGATGAAACCATGTCTTTACATTAACTTGCTAATCCATTTGCTTATTGTTACTAACTACTAATTACTAACTCCTAACATTTATATTATTGCACTTTTTTTTTGCAATTTATTTTATTGTTCATTTTATTTCATTTACTTTATGTTTATGTTCACTAACTACTAACTTCTAACATTTATATTATTGCACTTTAGTTTTTTGCAATTTATTTTATTGTTCACTTTATTTCAAGTATTTTATGTTTATGTTTATTGTTACCTAACTGTATCATGTACATTATGCTAATTTATTTACTACCTTATTATCTTGTTAAATAAAAGAGGAATAAAAACAAAAAAAAAGAGAACAAATCACTTTTTTTCTTTTTTTAATATATTAATAGATGGACTTAAGGTTGCATAGCTTTCTTTGTTACAAATCTATTGTTAGTTGATTTTTTTAATCATCTTCAATACTTTGCATCAATGATAAACTATCCCTTAATGTGTCATATTTTAAGTCCTTTTGGCCTAAGAAAATAGTCTTAAAAAATATTCATTTTTGTACATGTTACTAACCACTAATTATACTTCATTAATTTTGTTTATCATTAACCTTTGTTATTGTGATTTTGGTATTATTGACTTATATTTGTTTTATATCATTTATATTCACTAACCATTATTATTGTGATATTGTTTCTTTATCTTGTAGTTTACTTTTATGTCATTACCTTGTAATTTACATTAAAGTAGTCATCATCATCATCATTGTACAAATTCATCATGCATGTTTATTTACTTGTTATTTATTTTATTATCATCAAACATTAAAAACAACAAAAACATGATAAAAATGATAAGACAAAAATATTCATTCCACTCTTAATCAACTTGGACTTAGAGGATTTCATTTTAGGACCCTTGCTTGGAGGCCTTTCCCTTATCTTTGTGATACTTTGTAAATGTTGGATTTTATTGGTAATTTACATTCATGTTGTAAGAATGGCATCATGGCACCACCTTAGGGGGACATGTTTGTAAGACCATTATCCTTTGTTTAGCTTAGGTCACTTTTGCACACAAAAGGCTTTCTCTTGGGCTACCTTACAATGAGGCTCTTTAATTTCTTGTTGGTTACTTTGCATTCATGTTGCATAAGCCAAATTTCATAATTAAATAAAACAAACCCTTGATTCAACGTCAAGTGGCATTTTTATAATCAAATTTAAAACACTTAATAATTATGATTATTATTGTGCTCCACGAGCCTTAAGTGGTGGAGAATGAGTGAGAATGGAGCATTCCTACCCTTACTCTGATTATTTTGGATGCAAGACGCTTGGCTTATTGTCTAGAATAATAACCTCCGCCCATAGACTTTAGTACAATATAATCACAAACACTCATTTCATAAAACCCTTATTCAAGGTAAAAATAATACAACTCATCAAACTCTTTTTTTATGCCTTAGGGCATCATCCCGAAAACCCTTTTTTTCAAAGGTAAAATCAACCAACACACAAACATTTTCTACTCCGAACTACAGAGCTCTGATTCCTCATCCCCGAATGAGTGATATGTAGGCACAAGGGCCACAATCCTTGGCGAGCACTATAATAACAAAAACACCCCCTTCTTTTCACACATTCTTTTGAAAATAAAACAATAATAGATAAATCTCATGTATTTAAAACAACCCAAATGGTTACCATGGAGTATCATGGACATAAGGGGTGCTAATACCTTCCCCTTACGTAACCGACTTTCGAACCCAAATCTCGGTGGCGAGACCAATTTCTTATTCTCTTTTAGCGCTTCCCGTGCGCGCCTCTTTTCCGAGGGTTTTATCGACTATTTCCACTCTCCTCTCCGATAGAGGTAAACTAAATAAAATTCGGTGGCGACTCTTCTGACTTTTCCTCTCTTTGGCATCTCTTTAGTCCCGGTTTCGTTATTGTGAAATCCCGGTAGCGACAGCTGGCGACTCTGCTGGGGACTACCGAAATTCCCTAAGCAAGTCTAGCTTAGTTTGGGTTGTTCCTCTTGTACGTACGTGGAGATTTATCTGTTATCTATTTTTTCTGTATATATTGCTTTCTTTGCTAACGTGTGCGTATTTTATTTATTTGCTTGTTGGTCTGAAACTCTGGTTCTGTTGCGAAGAATTTTTGGAAGCAATAATGATTGCAAAGGAAAAAACCTTGTGTGAAGGACTCTCCACCCGAGTCTGAGAGCTTGCTTGAGATAGGAGAGGTTGAGTAGTATTGATCCGCGAGGTGCCTTCCTCGTTAGGGTCGTACGAGAACCTCACTTAGTGGTAGATTCTCTTAAGGGGATTGATGACCGTCGTGCTTTCAGCGTAAGCATCTTTTCTTTTACTAGAGTCAATGACCCTAAGACCCCTTTTAGAACCTTTTAAAACTATGGCTAGCCTAGACCGATGGTCGCGTAGTATAGGCCACCGAGGTGCCTTCCTCGTAAGGGTCGATACGAAGATCTCACTTAGAGTAGATGACTTTGATGGAGCAGTCGTCTGGCAAGTAAATTGACATAAGCGGCTGACAGTCAAGGAAGTCCATGACTCTAGGGGCAGTGTCCTACACCCAATTTTCCAAAAGCCTTAGATCACACAAAGCGAGAACCTTGGTTTACTAAGCATTCATTATTAACTCCATGCTTCGTCACGATGGTCCAAAACCATGAAATCATGCCTAAAAACCTGTGGAAATCTTCTCACCCATTCATTCATAAATAAACATCGCATTCATGCATCATTTGCATCTCATAAGCAAAACCTTATACCATCTTCTATTTTTACCCCACTAGCTGATTTCCCAACGTACGCTTAGAACTAGAAGCATGTCTCAAGCCACTGTGGAAGAACTCCAACAAGGCCAAGCTGCATTGAAGGAAAAGATCAGCCAACTAAAGACTCGGATGAGCTTGGTTATGGAAATCTTGCAAACACTATTGAAAAAGGAAGGAAATCCCACACCAACCTCCAGGATGGAAATGGTCTCCCCTATGCCTCTGTCCGGCTCCACCTTACATCATGAGTTGCCTCAGGGATACCGTCCCCAACCCGAACTGCTAAGGTTTCTTAATCAACAGCCAGTGTTTGTTCCTCAGCTAGCTCTGGGGAACCAAATGCTGAATCAGAATTGGTACTCAAGTGGAAGGCAAAACTCTTATACTCAAAAAGGCCAAAGAAAATCAAAGAGGTCCGAAAAACAATTTGACCTGATTCCCATGTCGTATGGTCGAATTCTCCCTCTTTTGCTCAACAGATCATTGGTGAAGTTAAGGGTACTAGGACCTCCTCCAACATCTCTTCCCTTGAACTACGACATGAATGCTAGGTGTGAGTTCCACTCAGGAGCACCCAGACACTCGATCGAGAGTTGTAAGGCCTTTAAACACAAGGTTTAGGAACTGATTGATTCAAAGGCTATCGCGTTCAAACCAAACGGACTGGATGTATTAAGCAACCTCATGCTGCCACGTGAAGGCACTTCTGCAATGCCACAACCAGTGTTAATGGATGAGGAACAAGAAGCTGAATAAAATCCTCCTTGGGGACTATCATACCTAAGTTCCTACAAGCATGATGACACTGGTCTACGGTTGAAACAAGGCTAATCACGCCAGCAATTATGTTATCATTCATTTGTTTTCATGTGTAACTTTCTTGCTTGTCATTGTAATATTCACTCTTAAAACTTGTTTTTGCAACAATGAAATGAATATGCATGTTTTAAGTCAATCCAATCGTGTTCACTCTTATCTTACTTTTGTTTAAAAATGAAACTTAGAGGGAGAATGATGAATATAAGGTACAATAGCTCATTGCATGTATGCTTTTGAATAAACACCTTGCTGATGATGTAAGGCATTGCTTCAAATCCCCAAACACTGGAGGTATAAGGATGATAATCCCTAGTCAACCCCTTTGAGCCTAGAAGTAGGAGTTTTCTTCAAAGCAAAAAAAACTCACATCTTAAACCCGGGGCAGAGTAGTCTTCAACTAATTTGACCACGCGTTCAATTCTTAAAAAGAAAAATAGGGAGTGTCTCATTTGAGTATCAACCACATCCTAGGGAGTGTCTTGTCTAAAGGATAACCACATAGTTTCCCTCACGAGAGGTCGAAATCACAAATCCAATGCTTGTCCCTAGCCAACACAAAAAGTGAGACAGTCACAAATCCTTTCAAACCAAATAAACAAACGCCACACGATTTGTTCCAAAAAAAAACTCAAAGAGAGAGAAAAATCCCGCTAAGTCGAAACTTGAAAGAACATGGCTTAGGCAAAAATTAGGGTATCCTGTTGGACTATAAGCAAAAAAAATAGTCCAGGCAAAATTAGGGAAGTCAAAAAACAAAACAAAAAAGCAGAAGAGGAATCAAAAACAAAAATCCTCAGCAAGAACAAAGTCGTGTGACTGCAAACACAAAAATAAGAAGGCAAGTGACTGTCACTCCCAAAACCTGGTGGATTCTCTTACTACCACTCTCATCGTTCTAAGAAACGAACGTCTGTGTCAAACTAGTTGAACGTAGGACTGAAGGGTATCAAGAAGAATGGGCGGGCTAAATAAATTTTTGAGCCATAAATCCTTTGTTTCTTAAACCGTGAACCATCCCACATTACAACCCTCAAAAGACCTAATTGGAGCAAGGTCTATTTTGAAAGCATATTGCATTAGAGCTTGTGTCGAAACTGACTCCTATTTGTTTTGCTAAGTATCAGTATGACTTTTTGTAACTAGTGATCCATTCACTATATGTCATCTTTTCAGTGGACATACTTGGATTTCTAAAACTGACATAAACATAACATTAGCATAAATAGTTTTACTTGTGAACGAGCACTGGCATCAAGAGCATTTTCACAATGAACATGACTTGAGAAGTCTTGCCCATCCAAAAGAGGCAAATTTCCCGAGGACTCCGATGAGCAAAGGTCATCCCCTTAGATTGATCTCACCAAGGAGGGCAAGGTATCTGAGAACTCCGTTGAGCAAGCCACTTTAAGATCCAGTCAGTCTAGGACAATCACGTCGAGATTAGGAAAATCTCTCTAAAGGCAGTTGGCCAGGGGCATTCCCTCAAAGATTAACCAGTCAGGGGAAAAATCCATTCAAGGTTTCATACCAGGGAAGACCATCTCAAAAGCATGAGAAAGTCAAAACACTCCAAGAGATGGATGAATAGGGGTAGGCAGACCCAAGACGCTGGGGCATATCAGATCAAGATTACTCTACCCATGGTTTGCTTCATAACTTGTAACTGGGGCAGTCCATGTAGATACCTAACAAATCGGGGCAAGACTGGCCATGGAGAGGAAGCATTTCCTTATATTTTGGATTTTCTTGCTCAGATCAAGCGTGGGGCATCAGAATATCCAGACCAAGCTCACTACGTCAGCCCAGTTCAAAGCAAATGTCAGGAAGTCATGCTAAACACATCATCCCATAATTTGTCAACAATGAGCCTTGAAGCCAAGCAAAAATATTTCCCAATTTCAACCATTCTTGACCCACCTCAAGGACATTTGTTGAACTATCCAAAACAATTGCATCAATCATTACGCACCAACCATGTTGCTTCACTCATACATATCATGCATCATGCATAACATGAAGCCCTTCCCCAACAAGAATAATGAAGCCAAGCCTCACTTGATACCTTCCAAAATTAAAACCTACTTGGCAAACCCAAGAATTTAATCATTATCAGATCTAGCCTGATCCCGTCCAAACCAAAACCATAAAGCCCAATCGCTATTGGCACCTCCCAAAACAAATCTCTATCATTAACCATAAAGCCCAAACGTTATTGGCACCTCCCAAAACAAATCTCTATCATTAACCATAAAGCCCAATCGTTATTGGCACCCCCCAAAACAAATCTCTACCATTGACCATAAAGCCCAATTGCTATTGGCATCTCTAAAACCGAAAGCCCACTCCATATTAGCCATCACTAGAAATAAAATCCCACTTCTCTGGCATCTTCATACACTCAAATCCAACCGATATTTGGTACCCAAAAAAATCTCACCTTCAAAAAGAGAGATCAATCCAAAGACAATCAATATTCATCTTGCATTACCACATGCACTGCATACAATAAACACACATGACTTTCCTTCCAAATAAGGGAGTTGCATATCAAAAACCTCTCTCACAAAAAATGAGAAATTCTCATTAACATGCACCATATGCATACATAACATAATAAATCCTTCCCATCCACCCTTTGGTGATGCCACTTCATAGTGAAGTCATTTTCCGTCAACCTTTTGACGAAGACAAATCACCTTTCCGTCAACCCTTTGACGAAGACAAATTACCTTTCCGTCAATCCTTTGACGAAGACAAATTACCTTTCCGTCAACCCTTTGACGATGACAAACTTTTTTCCATCAGCCCTCTGATTACGACATTTTACAACAGTTTCTTTTCGTCAACCCTTTGACGAAGACAAAATTACCTTTCCGTCAACCCTTTGACGAAGATAAATTACCTTTCCTCCAACCCTGTGACGAAGACAAATTACCTTTCCGCCAACCCTTTGACGAAGACAAATTCTTTTCCGTCAACCCTTTGACGATGACAAACTCTTTTCCGTCAACCCTTTGACGAAGACAAATTATTTTCCGTCAACCCTTTGACGAAGACAAATTCTTTTCCGTCAACCCTTTGACGAAGACAAATTCTTTTCCGTCAACCCTTTGACGAAGACAAATTCTTTTCCGTCAACCTTTTGACGATGACAAACTCTTTTCCGTCAACCCTTTGACGAAGACAAATTCTTTTCCGTCAACCCTTTGACGAAGACAAATGCTTTTCCGTCAACCCTTTGGCGAAGACAAATTCTTTTCCGTCAACCCTTTGACGAAGACAAATTACCTTTCCGTCAACCCTTTGACGATGACAATTTTTTTTCCATCAGCCCTCTGATGACGATATTTTACAACAGTTTCTTTCCGTCAACCCTTTGACGAAGACAAATTACCTTTCCGTCAACCCTTTGACGAAGACAAATTACCTTTCCGTCAACCCTTTGACGATGAAAAAATTACTCTTTTCCGTCAACCCTTTGACGAAGACAAATTACCTTTTCGTCAACCCTTTGACGAAGACAAATTCTTTTCCGTCAATCCTTTGACGAAGACAAATTCTTTTCCGTCAACCCTTTGACGAAGACAAATTCTTTTCCGTCAACCCTTTGACGAAGACAAATGCTTTTCCGTCAACCCTTTGACGAAGACAAATTCTTTCCCGTCAACCCTTTGACGAAGACAAATTACCTTTCCGTCATCCCTTTGACGATGATAAATTACCTTTTCCGTCAACTCTTTGACGATGAAAAATACGTTTCCATCAACCCTTTGATGATGACACCCTTTTCCATCAACCCTTTGATGACGATGTTCCAAACCATTTTCCATCAACCCTTTGATGATGATATTCACCAATAATCTCTCATTGGAAACAAAAATAAATCCCTAAAAAAATCCAAATACCCAGTTGTTGTCCCACATGCATTGCATGCATCACTTCATGCATAGTTTTTCCCTCCGAAACGGAAAGTTCCACTAAAGCCCAACCATACTTGGCACAATCCATAGACCATGCATTTGCATACCCCAGCAGCTAGAGCATACACCGACTTTCTGCATACATCGACATTTTACATGCATAACATTGCATCATAACATACTCTTCATATTGGGGCAAGTATGTTTAGCATAAGTTGGATTCAAGCCTTTCTCGAAAGTGCAAGGGGTCCCCGTGAACAACCCCAACAGGTTTCCCCAAAGTATTTCTTTTTATTTGCCTTTTATAAATATTGTTGGCCCTTTGTCAGTACCTTGCCTTTTGCAAGACCCCTCTGCTTTTTTGTATGGGAAAACCTTGTTTTTCCTTTTTGCAAGCCTTCTTATGCCTTTTGCAAGAGAGAGTTTACCTTTATCAATTTTGCATGCTAAGCAAAAATGAAAGATTGGACGATTGACCTATCCTCTTATCGTTTGTCTTAAAACACCTGATGTAGGTTTGGCAAGTCCCAAGTGGTAGCCATATTTCGAAAATTTCATCCCTGCCGTTGTGCCTGAGGGATATAATGAGTTTTTCGTGCCTATCATAAATTTTCCTCTACCCTGTGTCTTTTGCACACTTTCAAAAATCAAACCTTCCCAGCCGTTGCTAGGGATTGACACTTTTCAAACTCAAACCTTCCCAGCCGTTGCTAGGGGTTGACACTTTTCAAACTCAAACCTTCCCAGTCGTCGCTAGGGATTGACACTTTTCAAATTCAAACCTTCCCAGTCGTTGCTAGGAATTGATACTTTTCAAATTCAAACCTTCCCAACCGTTGCTAGGGATTGACACTTTCAAAAATCAAATCTCCCCAACCGTTGTTAGGGATTTATATCTTTAGATTTCAGGTGTTCCAGCTATTGTTAGGAAGCGTCACTGAACTAAAACCTCCCTAGTCGTTGCTAGGGATCTACATCTTTAGATTTAAGGTATTCCAGCCATTTCTAGGAAGCGTCGCTGAACTAAAACCTCCCCAGTCGTTGCTAGGGATCTGCATCTTTGGATTTCAGGTATTCCAGCAGTTGCTAGGAAGCGTCACTGAACTAAAACCTCCCCAGTCGTTGCTAGGGATCTACACCTTTAGATTTTAGGTATTCCAGTTGTTGCTAGGAAGCGTCACTGAACTAAAATCTTATCAGCCGTTGTTAGGGATTTTCACTATCTTTTACATAAGAAACTTATCCCCAACGAAGTCATATTCCCTCTCATCTTTCTTCTTGACCTTTGGTCATGAAGCTTTTCTCTTTGTTTTCCAGTTGAAGAGATACTTGTGTTACACACTATAACACACATTGCATATCATACGCATCATGACATAACCATCATACAGCTGACCCGTGTCCTCCCCACATAATACCATAAACTATCCTTAACAGATGATTTCATATCAAATTTATTTTCTATCCCATGAACAATCTTCACAAATACTCATCACTTCGTATCACATTCATTTCATTCCTAGTAGGGTGAATTTCTGGATATTTTTATTTATTTAATCCTCTCTTACCTTGGATGTGTGGAAGCCGTTGCTATCTAAACATTCAGGTCTGAGAAAATTAAATAGGGGCAGCTGTCATACCCCAAAATTCACCCTACTCCGATACAACTTTCATCTGATCCATGACCCTACTGCACATGCATGCTTTCATTATTTCATCATCATAATTGCATTGAACTTTCATAACCAAAGACATATTGCATGGGCTCAAGGCATGAGTTTTAAAAAAAAATAGGGAAATCGATTTACCCAACAAGGTAAATCTATTTGCCATGCGCAGACTCCAAAAATAAGCCTTTTTTTTCACAAAGGATATTTGGTTCCCCCCACTTTCTCACTTGCTTTCCCTATAAATAGATGCATTATTCCCATTTATTTTTCATGCTTTCTAGCCCCTAAAAATTCTGAAAAAATATCATTCAACCCCTCTTCTCCAAAACCTAAATCAAAACCAAAAAACCTTTCTCTCCCAAAAGTCACCACCACCAACTTTTTTTCCATTTCAAATTTTTTCCACAAAATTTCTCACTCTCTAACACTCATAACCCAACCCCTTTACTAAGCTTTCACCACAAATATTTTCATCCCAAACCCCTTGCTTCACATTCAAGCTCAACACCATTTCTACCTAGCTTTTTCACATTTTTGTGGATAATGATTTTAACTTAAACTTTTTAACTTTTTGTTTCTTTTTTTGATCAAAAATGGTTGCTTGTTCTTGGTTGGTCTTTTGAGATGGTTTAGATTCAAGCTTGCAAAAAAGGATTGACTTTGGTTTACTCACCTTTTTTTAAAAAGATTTTTTACTCTTACTATCTTTTTCCACCTTTTTGTGGTTGCTTTGTGTGTGTTATCATTTTCTTTTATTATGGACTTGTTGTATTTGTTTGGTTGATGAGGTCTATTAGATCATGACCCTGGTTGTTTAGAGTTGATTAAATCTTCAATGTTTCAAACCTATCTATGGTTGATCAATAGATCATTCATGATACTTTGAGGCATTGATAGATTGACTCTATTTTAACCATATTTGGGTCATTTGATGCATAGATGAAACCATGTCTTTACATTAACTTGCTAATCCATTTGCTTATTGTTACTAACTACTAATTACTAACTCCTAACATTTATATTATTGCACTTTATTTTATTTTTTTGTAATTTATTTTATTGTTCATTTTATTTCATTTACTTTATGTTTATGTTCACTAGCTACTAACTTCTAACATTTATATTATTGCACTTTAGTTTTTTGCAATTTATTTTATTGTTCACTTTATTTCAAGTATTTTATGTTTATGTTTATTGTTACCTAACTATATCATTTACATTATGCTAATTTATTTACTACCTTATTATCTTGTTAAATAAAAGAGGAATAAAAACAAAACAAAAAAGAGAACAAATCACTTTTTTTCTTTTTTTAATATATTAATAGATGGACCTAAGGTTGCATAACTTTCTTTGTTACAAATCTATTGTTAGTTGATTTTTTTTAATTATCTTCAATACTTTGCATCAATGATAAGCTATCCCTTAATATGTCATATTTTAAGTCCTTTTGGCCTAAGAAAATAGTCTTAAAAAATATTCATTTTTGTACATGCTACTAACCACTAATTATATTTCATTAATTTTGTTTATCATTAACCTTTGTTATTGTGATTTTGGTATTATTGACTTATATTTGTTTTATATCATTTATATTCACTAACCATTATTATTGTGACATTGTTTCTTTATCTTGTAGTTTACTTTTATGTTATTACCTTATAATTTACATTAAAGTACTCATCATCATCATCATTGTACAAATTCATCATGCATGTTTATTTACTTGTTATTTATTTTATTATCATCAAACATTAAAAACAACAAAAATATGATAAAAATGATAAGACAAAAATATTCATTCCACTCTTAATCAACTTGGACTTAGAGGATTTCATTTTAGGACCCTTGCTTGGAGGCCTTTCCCTTATCTTTGTGATACTTTGTAAATGTTGGATTTTATTTATAACTTACATTCATGTTATAAGAATGGCATCATGGCACCACCTTAGGGGGACATGTTTGTAAGACCATTATCCTTTGTTTAGCTTAGGTCACTTTTGCACACAAAAGGCTTTCTCTTGGGCTACCTTACAATGAGGCTCTTTAATTTCTTGTTGGTTACTTTGCATTCATGTTGCATAAGCCAAATTTCATAATTAAATAAAACAAACCCTTGATTCAACGTCAAGTGGCATTTTTATAATCAAATTTAAAACACTTAATAATTACGATTATTATTGTGCGCCACAAGCCTTAAGTGGTGGAGAATGAGTGAGAATGGAGCATTCATATCCTTACTCTGATTATTTTGGACGCAAGACGCTTGGCTTGTTGTCTAGAATAATCACCTCCGCCCATAGACTTTAGTACAATATAATCACAAACACTCATTTCATAAAACCCTTATTCAAGGTAAAAACAATACAACTCATCAAACTCTTTTTTTATGCCTTAGGGCATCATCCCGAAAACCCTTTTTTCCAAAGGTAAAATCAACCAACACACAAACATTTTCTACTCCGAACTACGGAGCTCTGATTCCTCATCCCCGAATGAGTTATACGTAGGCACAAGGGCCACAATCCTTGGCGAGCACTATAATAACAAAAACACCCCCTTCTTTTCACACATTCTTTTGAAAATAAAACAATAATAGATAAATCCCATGTATGTAAAACAACCCAAATGGTTCCCATGGAGTACCATGGACGTAAGGGGTGCTAATACCTTCTTCCCCTTACGTAACCGACTTCCGAACCCAAATCTCGGTGGCGAGACCGATTTCTTATTCTCTTTTAGCGCTTCCCGTGCGCGCCTCTTTTCCGAGGGTTTTATCGACTATTTCCCCTCTCCTCTCCGATAGAGGTAAACTAAATAAAATTCGGTGGCGACTCTTCTGACTTTGCCTCTCTTTGGCATCTCTTTAGTCCCGGTTTCGTTATCGTGAAATCTCGTTAGCGACACTTATGATGCCATATCCAGTTCTTGTCTTCTTCTACAGTCGAAGCAAGACACTTGTGATTAACTAGGTTGATCTCTACTTTAAAGGTTATGTTGTCTGCCAAGGGTACCTTTAGAATCAGCATGTCGTCACTATGATACACCTTCATATGATTCTTTTTTTATCTTCATGTTGTACCCTTTTGCAAGTAATTGATCTACACTTATCAAGTTACTTGTCATTGATGGTACATACAACACATCAGTGATGCTAGGTTTTGACTATCCTTCCTGACAACAAAAATATCTCCTTTTCCACCTGATGTGATATGCATGCCATCTACAAACTTTATCACTTTCTCGATTGATTCATCTAGCTTGGTGAACCAGGTTTTTATTGTCAGTCATGTGGTTACTGCATCCTGAATCCAGGTACCACGTGTTGGTTTTCTTAGTGTTCAACTGAGTGTTGACCATGAGTAACACATCATCAAAATCATCATATTCAGCGTGTGCATATTTCACTTCATCATTATCTTTCGCTCGTGCTTCCTTTTTTCTTTGACAGTCTCGAGCATAGTGACTAAATCCTTGATAGTTGTAACACTGCACCTCCTTCATGTCAACTTTCTTCCTAGAATATTTGTTTCCCCTGCCTTTCTTGATCAAATCAAAGTGATTCTTTGAGTTCTTGTTGATTTCTCATCATTAGCAAGATTCTTACCCTTCTCTTTCCTATATTTCTTTATGGATATTGCATGTAGTGCCTATTCAGCCACCTTCTCCCTTTCTGAGTTCCTCTGCTTCAGTCTCATCTCATGAGCCTCTAATGAAGCTTGAAGTTCTTCTAACTTCATCTCAATTAGGTTTTTGGACTCTTCAATTGACACTACAATATAATCAAACTTTGTAGTCAGAGATCTCAACACTTTCTCAATCTTCTACAAATCATTGATTGATTCACCACACGACTTCATTTGGTTCATTAGCAGCACCACACGTGAAAGGTATTCTGAGACTGATTTATCTTCCTTAATATGAGTCATCTTGTGTTGCTTTTTCAACGTCTTCAACTTCACCCTTTTCAGTTTCTCATCTTCTTCGTAAATTTTCAACTTGTCTCACGCTTCTTTCGTCGTTTCTTCTTTGATAATCTTCTTAAACACATTAGAGTTCACACACTGGTGAATCAAGAAAATACATTTTTTATCTTTCTTTCTTCGTTCCTTGTGCGCAGCTTGCTGAACATCATCTACATTCGCTTCCAATGCTGGTACTCCACTGTTCAGGATTTTAGACACATTTTGAAATCTCAAGATGATCTTCATCTGCGCAACTCACCGTTCATAGTTCTCCCATTTGAAAACTGGTAGGTTCACTGGAAATTGTGTTGATGTTGATGTTCTGTTTACCATTACAGTTTCTCTCTGTATCCCAATCGGGCTCCTTTATACCAATTTGTTGAAACACAAGTTTTAAAAAAAGATGAAAGACGGAGAAGAAGAAGAGAGAAAAGAGAGAAAACTGAAAACTGAAAATTAGGATTGAGTGAAGTTACGTGTTCACGTCATACAAAGTCCTTTATATAGGCCATTAAAGCTCATGCCCAAACTATACAAACTGTCCCGACCCCAAAATATATAAAATATAAAATACAAAATTACAAGTTACATTTTGACACTACTATATGTTGTATTCAACTCTGTCGAATACAGCTGACTACTACAACTTCGACTAACTGTTTCGATCTAGTTGAATGCTAGCTCTCAATTAAAACATCAAATTACAACTTCTAATCTAAGTTAATTAATGAATAAGAATGCTAGATTATTTAATAGATGAGAATGTGAAGGAATATGATGATGCTTCATATATCTTGATTAGCTTTTTACTCATTCTAAAAAAATTTATTTAATTTCTAACAAGATTTAAAGTAATTTTGATGGTAAGAAACACATTTATAGTAACTTGTTCTAAATGAATTTATTCTAATAACTTTTATATGGTTCCAATGCTTTAAAGAAATCTAAGTATAAAAATTGGATCCAACAACACCAATCTACTAATTCTAAAACATTCAACTCGATGAAAAATCAAATGGGTTTGCAATGAACACTCAAAGAATTTAATGTTTAGCAAATCTAAGCATACATTACTAAAAAAAGTGATTTAGTTATTTATGGAATGTACATAAGGTTGAAGTGATAAAGATAGTGATGAAAAGATTTATTTTCAAACTGGGATTTGGCATTTGTTCTAAAGCTTCAAAAATATGTATGGTTGGAAGATCATGGTCGTGCATGAAACACAAATGTAAAATCTTGAGCTTCGGAATATTGAATACCAAGTAATAGATTGCTCTTCAAAATAATCAAGAGTTTTGATATATTTTTTTATGTTGGAAAAAGTAAATGATTATCTAAGAAAAATAGTAAATAATTTAATTAGAATTACATACCTAATGAACCCAAATATTTTGATATATATGGACATCTTTTCATAACATTTAAATTACAGATTCCTTTTTTTTGTATAGATCAAATAAACTGAGATAATTATATTCAAAACAACTTCAGACATTAAATGTGTGCATATTTTTCAGCAAAAATTTTAATTTTGGTACATCATATTATAGTAAACATCCCGCACCAACTCAATACTCAGAAATCCATGTTGACAGATGTTTTGGTATTTTGTTTGTATCCCGATGAATGTTGATCTCGCCACTAAGCTTAGGCATCAAGTGATGGTTGAAAGAACTGGTTATACTTTTGTAGATGATGTGGCAAAGAACAACACTGCTACTTTTGATACTGACAGAGAAAAATCCATGCTAGAAATCTTAGTTTTTGCCTTGAACATTGGAAAATCCTATATTCTAAATGCTAAGCTCCTTTGTGTAATGAAAGATTATGAAATTACTAGCAAGAAAGGGTGGATTGAAACTGACTCAAAGCTTGTAATATAGCTTTCAATTCGTGTGACATAGCTCCAAGACAGCTTAAGAAACATGTGTCTCAACTGTATATATGCACATTGTTGAAACAAACAAACTCTCTTAATTATTTATGATTTCCGGTTCCTCTATTTCTTTTAAACTAAAATTTTAGCCTGTAGCAAATATTGATAATGTGACACGTGACACATATGTTCAATCTTGACAGCTCCACTAAACTAGTTTCTTTGTCATATATATATATATATATATATATATATATATATATATATATATATATATATATATATATATATATATATATATATATATATATATATATATATATATATATATATATATATATACTTCATAAAAACTCCAAAAAAAAGTCCTAAAAAATACATCAAATACAAGAAATAAGTTACAGTTTAAGACAGTTGACTCTCCAACACCGGATTAAAGTCCACTAAAACAAGAGGGGAAAAACGTCCACACTCGCATCTTGCTCATAAATTTCAATCTTCTATTGATTAATATGGAGGATAGGGTTCTGAAGTCATTCTGCTAAGGTGAAGGAGTTCTTAGGCGATCTCTCCAGAAACAACTTCTAGATAAAAAAGATACTTTTGACCTCCATCTCTTTCTCTTTTGTTGAAGAACCAGGAAACATGACCTCATTTTGGACTCTCTAAATAGTCCAAACCCCTGCATGCCAAATCATAATAAAACTCCCTTATACTTCACTCTACCATCTAAAGACATGAATATGTCAAAAAGAATAATCGGGTCCCTAAAAAACAATATTTGTCATCCCAACCAACTGAAAATCTTATACCAGACACTATTCACCAAGTCACAAGTGACAAACAAATGAGAATTCGTCTCGACATAAACACCACACAATGAACACAAGGCAAGACCGGGTTTGGTAATCACCTTTTTCTTGAATAGATTCTCTCTAAGGGAAATTTATTAAGTAGAAACTGGAAAAGTAAACACAATCACTTTAGAAGGAGATCAATTACTCCAAATGAACTAAAGAGACCAATTCCAAAGGGATAAAGAGTGAATATAAGAATTATGAGAAGCCAAAAGAGAGTGATAAGTAGAGGATACCAAGAAAAAGTCATCCCCCACATGTTTCCAAACCCACTTATCTCTGGCAAGGAAAACTTATACCCTCAAATAGTCTAGAGGAAATCAGCGGCAACAGGTTCCTCATGCACAAAGAAAGATCTCCTCCATCTTAAGTCCAAAATTAAGGTCTCATTTACCTACCTACCAACCCCTTGTACACTCTCCTCGGAATAATCTGTGATCGTAAACAATATGGGAAACTTATCCTTAAGAGGTATACTCCTGAACCAAGGGTCTGAAAAGATGTCTGAAAATCATATCTGACCTTCCTAATGATATTGTCAACGAACCAGTCATATCGGTCTTCACTACTACAAAATATACATTTTGTCACATCTTCAAGTGAATATAATCATTCCACATAAGTTACAATAAACTCAAGTGAATATATCGCCATGGTTATAATCGTGGTGAAATGTTATGTGCAAACTCTTTCACTATGGTTGAAACATAAAAATGTGGTGAACTGTTGAGAAATCATCCAAAATGTTGGCGCTGGGTATCGAACCCATGACCATTCCACCTTTTATTACGGTTTGTCTCTTCAACCGTGATGATATGTTACATGTTATTGTGTTTTTACCATGGCTTCCAACCCGTGTGGTAAAGACGACACATACTACCACACCATTCGTTACCACCACTACTAAGGAACATATATCATAACAGTTGGAAAAAGGATACAACCACGTACGACCAACCGCTATATATCACATCGGTCAAAATATACAACTGTTGTGATATAAAGTGAATGATCATGGATTCGAAACCTATTGAATGTATGGTTAATAATATTTTGTGCTCTATCTATAACAATGGTCTGTATAAGTAACCACGGTTAAATGTTTTGTTTTTTTAAAAAAGATTTATTTTATTTATCCATATATTACAAACATGTATTTGTTTTACCTATATATTACAAATCTATTTGATGTCACAATTAATCCACTTACCTTGGCCTCACAAAATGCGAGCTTCCTTTTAGAGTTGTTCAATCTATACTACCTCTCAACAACCCTGTATATCAAAAATGATTAAAAAATATTACACACTAAGATAATTACAAAGTCAAAGATAAAATTTTAAAAAAAAGTCTCATGAACATAAAGTTACCTAGTAATAATTTGTTTCATCGTATGATCAAGTTCATAGTGTAACAAACACATTGTAGTTACCATATTCGTCCGAAGATATATGATGATCAATTGATAATGTTCTCTAAATGAATAACAGAAGCATATATAATTAGTATTTCGTAAAACATGAAAACTAAATATAATAGAGAAACTATAATTTTAAAATTACTCACTTATTGATGAATGGTGCTAAGTAACATTCTTTCTCATCCGCTATTTGTGATGTTAAGTATTCTTCAATGTTTTTAGAGGAATTATTTGTAAATCGTACTCTAATTGGATCCAACAACTCATAAGTGTTCGATTTATTTAATTCTATACATACACAGTGAATGTACCTAAAAGGTTAAACAAAATACGAAAAACACGTAAGGAATTAATTATATACAAACTTGTAGTATACCTATGTTCAACCACTGTTTTCCACCAACCATATCCTTTATATCTTTAGGAGAGTCATAAATAATTCTTTTAAGCCCCAAACCATAGGATCATATTCTAGTGGAATAGTAAACACCGCTTCTTCATTGCGCACAACGTAAACCATCTTTTGGAATATGATTCTTCAGAAGGAGCCAATAACCCGTATTGGACCTCTCTACCGATGGGGGCGGCTGAACAACTTCATTTTGTGCTTGCACCACGTACAAAATATCTACTAGGCAATTGATCATCAGTATCATCCTCTTCATTTATACACTGCGGCACGGTTCCACTGATTCTTTACATCATAAAATACACAAAGTAACACAATATATATATATATATATATATATATATATATATATATATATATATATTTATATATTATATATATATATATATATATATATATATATATATATATATATATTAAAAGACTTCACACAAAAAATTCCAAAACTTCTTGTCAAGAAAAGGATATTTCACCCACGAGTGCTCAATATTAGCCTTCGGCTTCGTAATGTAGTCACTCGTGAGTCGTGACTTAAAACTCCTCCAAGTCGTACTAGCATTAATTATCCACCATTTTTCAACTTCGAATCATCACTAAATTTAAACGTTAACTACACATTTAAAATAATAAGTATGTATTAGTGTTTAAATAACGTAATATCGAATCAATAAAAAATAAAATTAATACATGAACGTCTATCCATATGCTTTTTTTCACATCATCTGGTACATCCTTCCAAACATCTAACAATATGCTGAATTTGCTACGTCCAATGAACGTGACATAAATTTTAAACAACAAAGAATCAGGACCCTCAAGAATAGTATGAACGACACTAAACTCGATCGGAGGTCTAACACCCGAATTTCGGTTTTTTAATGTAGCCATCATTGTGGCACCTCTTTTTTTTGTTCTTTTTTTTGTGTGTCCTCCTACTCCGGATTGCGAATCATTTATCATGGTTTCATTTGTATACGTAAATTCGTCGCTACTAGATGAAGAAAACATCATCTATCAAGACATAAGCATCAACAACAACAAGCATCCTCTTCAACAATAAGCATCAACAACAATAACAAGCATCGTCTTCAATAATAAGAAGCAACAACAACAACAACAACAAGCATTAACAACAACAATAATCATCATCAACAATAAATATTGATACTTTAAAACCTTTGATTCGCTTAGCTCTATTAGTTCCACTCATTCAAATACTGATTGTTCTCTATTTTCTGGAAATTGATATTGCTTTTGTTGTACAGTAATTAAGTCAACATATTCTTAGTCTAGAAAATCAGTAACAAGGAAAACTCTTTAATTTCATGGAAGTCAAAGAAATAATCCACAATATCTATATACATATCAACAAGCATCAACAAAAAATAGATAAGCAGCAACAACAACAAGCATCATCTTCAACAAAGCATCAACAACAATAACAACAAGCATTAACAACAACAATAAGAATCATCAACAACAAATAGATAAGCATCAACAACAACAAATACATAAGTATTAACAAGAAAAAATACATAAGTAACAATGGAAAATGTAGGTATTGTAGATGCATATGAAGAAAAAGTTTATGTACCGGAAACGTGATGAATAAGTAAAAAAATATTGTCAGAATCTTAAAATTCCTCCTCGACAGCTAAACCGAAGGCAGATGAACGAAGAACACGGTGTCTCCTTCCTCCTTGATGGCACGAAAGCAGATGAAAATGTTAAAAATATTGTTGTTTCTTCAAGTTTGAAGATGGTGTTGGACATTTCGTTAGGGTTGAAACTAGTTTTGTATCGTTGGAGTTCAAATGGTGATGTACGTCTCGTTAGGGTTGAAAATCGCGTTATTTTGTCAGGGGTTGTTTCTTGATGGAAATGAAAATATACAACTGAAAAGACAAGTTAGCTAGCTCTGTGTAAAGTGATTAAATGATATCACCGCGGTTTTTCTAAAAACTTTTGTGATATATGATGAAATTTATAAAAAAGGCGTCATGTCTTAAGCAAATAATTTTTTTTTAAAATAATAAAAAATATATCACAACATTTTTTTTTGAAAAAACGGTGGTGATATAATATTGACATTGACATTAATGATATTTAAAATTTAAAAAAACGTCAGGCTTTAAGTAATTAAATTTTTTATAAAAAAAAAATATATCACAACGGTTGGTTTAAAGAATCATAGCGATATATCTTTATTTGATTAAATAAAAATCAAATACAATGTTAAATTATGAAGAAATCACGAAATAGCCGGTGTTGAGAGTCGAACTCATGAAACGTCAAATTATATCACCACTATTGTTTACGACAAATTATATCACCACCGTTGTTTTAGAAAACCTTGATAATAAATTAACAAATTTTTAATTAAAAATAAAAAATTATATTGGCACATGAAATTTGAGATATCACCGCGATCCTTTGAAGGACCTCGATAATGGTGACGTCGTTATATCTATTTTTTTTTATAGTAGTGCAGCGATATTCAAGTATGGTAAAATTCTTCTCTAAATCGTGATAAAATATTATTTGTGTAGTAGTGCTTCTTACTTAGAGCCAAAAAGATCAAGGGGGAGAGTTTGGGAAACTATAATCTCTCCTCACCCCTTAAAGACGAGACAATTGAAACTCCATAGAGGGTGACTAGGACATCCCATGAAAGATCAAAAACATCTAACGCCTCCACTTAATTAAAAAAACTAAGTTGATGTAACGAAGATCTCTAACCCTAAAAGTTAACAAACATATAAGTGAAAAGGGATTGACACCTATCTAAATTAATATAGAGATGACTCCATAAGTCAAAAGGGATTGACACCTATCAGAAGAATCAAAGTAAATAAAGCGGGTTGGGTTCCCTTTGATATTGAAAAAGATCTTCAGCCAAATCCAAAAACTCTGCTCCAACATTAACACCAATCAGAACACTTTTGACACAATTAACACTCAACCTAGAAGCAGGCTCAAAAACGCTAAAGATAAACTTAATGTTCCAAAGATTTCAAACTGAGGCCTTTGCTAGAATCAAGGTATGATCACCATACTAGAATAAATATTTGTGGCAAGGAGAAATGCTGTGACTCATGTTCAAACATGCTACATAAAATATTTTCACCGTTACACCACTACTATGTAAAACTAACTGACATCTTGCATATATGAGTTATTTTTTTATTGGTCTTGTTAATTATTTTAGTTTTTCTAAAATTGCTTTAAATTAAATTTATTTTTTAATAATAAATTATTAGTCATAAATTATTAATAGGAATTAAAAGCAAAATAATGTATATACTGTTGGTGATTTTAGTATCACCCATGATTTTAGTAGTAATGAGATTTACTATAGGCCGATGCAATTATGCGTTAAAGCTTGGAAACGAGTTAGGAGTAGTGCGGAGTGCACGCTCGTAGAGCCAACATGTAATTGACTGCAAGTAATTGAAAACGGGGTTCCAAGGGGCGTAGCCCCTGGCGGGGTGCGGGGCAGCGCCCCGCTGGGGTTCCAAGGGGCGAAGCCCCTGGCGGGGTGCGGGGCAGCGCCCTGCCGGGGTCCAAGGGTATGACTTTTCGTTTTCAGTTTTCATTCTCCTATAAAAGGGGGAAATCTGGCCTCGGTTTAGGGTTACACACAAAAACCATTCTACGTTCCAGAATCTTTCTTTTGCCAGAAACATTCTTTCTTCAAGAATTATCCCCACAAAGATTTCGTGAACCCAGGCATAAATAGGGTCGAAATACTTTGTTCGGAAAGTGAACGAACACGATTCTTCGAAGATTATCCAGGATTATCAATTAATTATCTAACAAACGAACAAAGTATTCATCTGATAATCATGGCTGGAGGAAACACCGTCAAGGAGATGACCAGAAATTTCGGAAAATTGGACAAGTTTCAAGGACAAGATTTCAGGCGTTGGCAGAAGAAGATGCATTTCATGTTGACAACGTTGAAGGTGGTGCATGTCCTATCTACACCGATTCCAGAAATTCGGGAAGATGACACAGTTGAAAATCTGAGACGCAGATCAAAGTGGGAGAACGACGACTACATATGCAGAGGGCACATTCTTAACGGTATGTCTGATCCCTTATTTGATATTTACCAAAACATAGAATCTGCAAAGGAATTGTGGGATTGTCTCGAATCCAAGTACATGGCAGAGGACTCATCCAGTAAAAAGTTTCTGGTGACTGATTTCAACAACTACAAAATGGTTGAATCAAGGTCTGTCATGGAACAATTCAATGAACTCCTCCGAATCCTTGGACAGTTCACACTACACGGATTAAATATGGATGAAACAATATCTGTCTCAAGCATCATAGACAAGTTGCCTCCTTCGTGGAAAGATTTCAAACACAATCTGAAACATGGAAAAGACGAACTGTCTTTGATCCAACTTGGAAGTCACTTGCGCATAGAAGAATCTCTAAGAGCGCAGGAGGATAACAAAGGAAAAGGCAAAGAAATTGCTGGACCCTCGGTTAATATGATCGAAGAGGGTGGTAGGAACGGTAACAACAAAAACAAAGGAAAGAAGCGTGCTTTCAAGGACAATAAGGGCAGTTTCGGTGCTAACAAGAAACCGAAATTAGAATGCTGGAAGTGTGGTAAAACAGGCCACTTCAAGAGGGATTGTCGCTTCGTTAAAAAGCACGATAACGCGAATGCAAGTGGTTCAGGAAAGGGGTCTAAGGACCAATCCGAAAACCAAGGTCAGAAATCAATTCGTGATTTGAATAGTTTAATTAAACATTCTGTTTCACTAAATTCTGAAGCATTTTATGTGCAGGATGATGCTACCGCATGGTGGATTGATTCTGGCGCCACTACACATGTTTGCAAGGATCGTTTCTGGTTCAAGACTTTTGTTCCAGTGGAAGATGGTTCTGTCCTCTACATGGGAGATGATCACTTCGCTCCCGTTGAAGGCAAAGGAAACGTGGTGTTAGAATTCAGTTCCGGAAAAACTATTACTTTGTTTAATGTTTTGTATGTTCCTAAATTACAAAAGAATTTAATTTCTGGCCCTGTATTAAATAAGCTTGGATACAAGCAAGTGTGTGAATCAGATAAATATGTATTATCAAAGTCTGGTGTGTTTGTAGGATTTGGATATTATAATAATGGTATGTTTATGATGAATTTGAATGGAGTTCCTAATGATTCTGGTTCTGTATTTATGTCCTCTTCGAATATTATCAATTCTTCGTTATGGCATGCTCGTCTAGGACATGTACATTATAAAAGAATGCATGAAATGTCTAAAGATAAATTAATTCCTAATCTTGATAAAAATGTAGAAAAGTGTAAAACTTGCATGTTAACTAAGATAACTAGGCAACCATTTAAAAGTATAACAAGGAAATCTGTCATTCTTGAGTTGATACATAGTGATTTATGTGATTTACATGCTACTCCATCATTAGGGCATAAAAAATATTTTGTCACTTTCATAGATGACACATCTAGATTCTGCTATGTCTATTTGTTGCACGCTAAGGATGAAGCCTTAGATAAATTCAAAATTTATAAAACTGAAGTTGAAGTGCAACAGAATGTGTTGATTAAAACATTACGCACAGATAGAGGTGGTGAATATTATGATCCTGTGTTTTTCCAATCCGTAGGAATCATTCATGAGACTACGGCTCCTTACACACCTCAACAAAATGGTGTGGCTGAAAGGAAAAATAGAGTGCTAAAAGAAATGGTGAATGCCATGTTATCTTACTCTGGTCTGAGTGAAGGATTTTGGGGAGAAGCCATGTTAACGGCATGCTATTTGTTAAATAGAGTTCCCAATAAAAGGAACAAAACTACCCCATATGAACTTTGGTATAAGAAACGACCCAACCTGACATTTCTACGTGTTTGGGGTTGTAGGGCCGTGGTTAGACTCCCGGACCCAAAAAGGAAAACTTTGGGTGAAAAGGGTGTAGCTTGCATCTTTGTTGGATATGCCGAGCACTCCAAGGCCTATAGGTTCTATGTTATAGAGCCTAATGACTCGATCTCTATTAACACAATTATAGAATCGAGAGATGCCATATTTGATGAGAACTGTTTCTCCTCTGTACCTAGACCAAAGGACTCTATACCTATTTCAGATGAATCTCTAAGAGATGATCATTCAAATGATGTGCCAAGTCAAGCACTTGAACCCCGTAGGAGCAAAAGAGCTAGAAAAACTAAATCTTATGGATCTGATTTCCAACTATATTTAGTTGAGGGATCAAAGGATCAGATTGACACTCAATATTATTATTGCTATAGTATTGAAGAGGATCCAAGAACGTATGATGAAGCTATCAAGTCTCGAGATTCTGCTTTTTGGAAAGAAGCAATTGATGAAGAGATTGGCTCTATCATGGAAAATAATACTTGGATACTATCTGATTTACCACCAGGTTGCAAACCATTGGGTTGCAAATGGATCTTCAAAAAGAAGATGAAAGTCGATGGTACAATTGACAAGTTTAAAGCTAGACTAGTTATCCAAGGCTTCAGACAAAAGGAAGGGATTGATTATTTCGATACCTATGCTCCTGTTGCCCGTATCACTACTATTAGATTGTTGATTGCCTTGGCGGCTATTCATAATCTAGTGATTCACCAAATGGATGTCAAAACAGCCTTTCTGAATGGTCATTTGGAAGAAGAAGTGTATATGAAGCAACCTGAAGGTTTTGTAATGCCTGGTAATGAACATAAAGTGTGTAAACTAATTAAGTCATTATATGGGCTAAAACAAGCTCCGAAGCAGTGGCATCAAAAGTTTGATGAGGTTGTTTTGTCCAATGGTTTCATTCTAAACCAAGCTGACAAATGTGTATATAGCAAATTTGATACATCCGGTAAAGGAGTTTTCATTTGCTTATATGTTGATGACATGTTGATCTTTGGCACCGACCAAAATCAAATTGATATAACAAAGAATTTCTTGTCATCAAAGTTCTCCATGAAAGATATGGGAGAAGCGGACGTTATTCTAGGAATTAAGATTAAACGGGAAAATAAAGGGATTGTAATTACGCAATCTCATTACATTGAGAAAATGCTCAAGAAGTTCAATTGTGAAAGTTGTTCTCCAGTAAGTACTCCAATGGATCCGGGAGAAAAACTTATGCCAAATACAGGTAAACCTGTAGATCAACTCGAATATTCAAGAGCTATAGGCTCTTTGATGTATGCTATGATTAGCACTCGACCGGATATTGCTTATGCGGTTGGAAAGTTGAGCAGATTTACGAGTAATCCTAGCCGGCATCATTGGCATGCGATAACTAGGGTATTCAAGTACTTGAAGGGTACAATGAATTATGGATTGTCATATATGGGATTTCCTTCGGTGTTAAAGGGTTATTCGGATGCTAGTTGGATAAATAATGCTGAAGATTCATCCTCTACAAGTGGATGGGTGTTCTTGCTTGGGGGAGGTGCTATCTCATGGGCTTCCAAGAAGCAAACATGTATAACTAGTTCCACAATGGAATCTGAGTTTGTAGCATTAGCTGCTGCTGGTAAAGAAGCAGAATGGCTAAGGAACTTGGTATACGAGATTCCGATATGGCCTAAACCGATATCACCAATTTCTATCCGTTGTGATAGTACTGCCACATTGGCTAAAGCTTATAGTCAAATATACAATGGAAAGTCTAGACATTTGGGTGTCAGACATAGTATGATTAGAGAATTAATCATGAATGGGGTGATATCTATAGAGTTTGTTCGGTCGCAACAAAACTTAGCTGACCACTTGACGAAGGGGTTAGCTAGAGACTTAGTAAAGAAGTCGGTAATTGGGATGGGATTAAAGTCCATTTAAATCTATTAGCTTTGATATACCCAATTCCCTTCTAATATGACGTTAGAAGCAGAATTCAATGTGGAAAGATCATAGTTAAAGATTGGAGCAATTATATTTATCTTCCCAGGGTATGTGCTCAGACCTGCAAGTGATGGTTAGGTTGAAGTATATCTTCTTAATGGTTCTTTTGAAAAATTGTAAATGCAGGTACAAGATTAAAAGAATCACCTATGTAAGCATGAAGTTTTGCCGCTTCAAGAAGTTTGGACTTGGCTTCCTATATGCTTATTAATGGATAAGGACACATGGCTTGTAAAGTGTCAAGTATGAATAGTAGAGTATTGTAAGAAACATATGTGTACTATATCTTCTGACATTCAAATGGATTGACGGGTTCAATCGCTATGACACCCAGATTTTCGAGTGTTTGAAATGTGTATTTGTACTAAAATGAAAATTCAATCGCAAGACATTTTCGTTTATGCATCTGTTTGATTGTAATATACCCTTATATATTTTATTGTATATATTAAGTAAATCAAGGATTACACTAAAATGGGGGGGATTTGTTGGTGATTTTAGTATCACCCATGATTTTAGTAGTAATGAGATTTACTATAGGCCGATGCAATTATGCGTTAAAGCTTGGAAACGAGTTAGGAGTAGTGCGGAGTGCACGCTCGTAGAGCCAACGTGTAATTGACTGCAAGTAATTGAAAACGGGGTTCCAAGGGGCGTAGCCCCTGGCGGGGTGCGGGGCAGCGCCCCGCTGGGGTTCCAAGGGGCGAAGCCCCTGGCGGGGTGCGGGGCAGCGCCCTGCCGGGGTCCAAGGGTATGACTTTTCGTTTTCAGTTTTCGTTCTCCTATAAAAGGGGGAAATCTGGCCTCGGTTTAGGGTTACACACAAAAACCATTCTACGTTCCAGAATCTTTCTTTTGCCAGAAACATTCTTTCTTCAAGAATTATCCCCACAAAGATTTCGTGAACCCAGGCATAAATAGGATCGAAATACTTTGTTCGGAAAGTGAACGAACACGATTCTTCGAAGATTATCCAGGATTATCAATTAATTATCTAACATATACAAGTATGGAAATCAAATCAAATAAAATTATAGTGACTAAAATCAAAACATAATATATTTACAAAAATTAGTAACATATTTAAATCTTTTATATTTGATAAAATAGGATCATGGTAATAAACAAAATAGGTGCTAATATATATTACATATGATATAATAATGAAATACCAATAAATTAACTATAATAGACATTCTCTTTATTAGAAGATATATCTTTTATAAATTTGTTTTATAGAAGGTAATCATATTTAAAGTATGTCAAACAATAAATATAATTATTTTTCTTAGCCATTATTCAAATCTTATTTGATTGTGCCAGCTTAACGCATTCTTTTAGACCCAAGAATTGTTAATAAGCTTAAAATGTTCCTTTAATATGTTGGAAATAAATAATTGTTAGTTATTGAAAGATTTAGTTGGCAACTTTGCTTCTGGTTTCAATTAATGTAATTTTAAAGAACATTTTAGTTTTTTAATATTTTTAACGTGTATTTTAAGCCCGTTTCTTTTAGAAAAATATTTTGTGTTATTTTAAAATATGAATTGATTTAATTTATTAATAAAAATATATTAAAAGCTTATAAAGTAAACGTTAATATCATGAAAAATGCTGAAAATAATATTTTAAAATTTAATTTGTTCAAACATATATATAATTATTCATTTAATAAATTTTTATTGGTAATTAAACAATAAAATTAACATAAATTTTAGGAAAAACAATTTAGACAATAAATAAATAATTAAGTTTTATTAAAACATTAACATTATTATCTCCTTTTTCATAATTTTCCATCCCCCTTAAAAAAGAAATTTACCTAGTTCCACTAAGTCAATTTAATTTGCAGTTGTATAAATTCAATTACAAAGACGAGAGTTTAAACATGTAATATTCTATTTATTTATTTTTTAAATATAAAATTATATTTTTTAATTTTTTTAAATATAATTTTTCTTGTAGTTATGAAGGCTGAATGAGTGAGGTAGTTTAATTGTTATCTAATAAGTTGAAAATTAAATGATTAGAAATATAAATTACGGACTTAGTCACGATATATATATATATATATATATATATATATATATATATATATATATATATATATATATATATATATATATATATATATATATATATATATATATATATATATATATATATATAATATATATATATATATATATATATATATATATATATATATATATATATATATATATATATATATATATATATATATATATATATATATATATATATATATATATTAATTTTAGAGATTAATTGTTACGTACTGTCAGTGTAAAAAATTTTACAGTGTCAATACATCGCAATCATCCGTTTGTATTATTTTTAAAATGGTTAAAATAAAAATCAAACATTTTAAATAAATCAATGGTTGTGATTAACTGACAGTGTAAAAAATCTTTACACTGTCTGTGTATATCAATTAAGAACATTTTAAATAAATCAATGGTTGTGATTAACTGACAGTGTAAAAAATCTTTACACTGTCTGTGTATATCAATTAAATTCTTAATTTTAATATAAAAAAATTGTAAAAATTATTTTATTAATATTTATTTTTTTGTAATAAGTAAGAAATAAAAATAAATCTTCATAATTTTAAACTCATTTGTTTTCATTACATGAGACTTGAGATTGTTCTTACTTAGGAGGGACAAATAGGCATGTTTGTCCACCATGCAAAAGTCTGCAAAAATGGAGTAAATATAGTTAAGTTTGCAACTTGGATGAAATGGGTCCACGAACTTACTTTGTATATTTTAAATTTAAAAATACAAAAAATTATATTAAAGCCTGCGTCCACAAAAATAAAAAGATAGAATGGATAGAACAAATACATTAGAATGTGTGAGCCTCTCTGGCCCGTTATAAAAAAAAAGGTATGAGTGAAATTGACTTAGCTAATTCATAGGACCGGTTTTACCACCTTTATTCTTATTTTTATTGTAACAGCCAAGTTGTACTCTTTTAAAGCTTTCTTTGAAAGTTTATAAGAAAGAGAAATGAGAGTTTTGAAGGAAAATAAATACAAAGAAAAATAGTTGAAAACTTTAATTTTTCTAAAAGAATGTTTTAATATAAAATAACAAATAAATATTTAGAAATATTACATTTTTTAATATTTATAAAATTATGATAACATAAATTTAATTTCAATGCTTGACAAAAGTCTTCAAAGTTTTTGTTTAGTACAATTTTTAAATGATCTTATATTAAAATAATTTTATAAAATAAAGAAAAATAAACTCGAAGTCCTCTCTTTTTTAAATTTTCAATTCTTTTTACTCCATCCATTTTTTATCTCAAAATATCTCTTTCAATTTTTTTCTAAAGTTAATGTTTAATAAAACGTTAAAAATAATAGTAAACAAAGTTAACATTTTTTTAACTTGAATGACAAATTGAGAAGAAAAATAAAATTAATGGTTATAAGCAATTTTGCCTACAAAATTAAGAGATTTAATTTATATTATATTATTTTTCATTTAATTGATATATATTAGGGATAACAATGAAAAGTATTTGGGCATCATATTATATTATTCATTTTCATATCCGCATTTTGAAAAAAATTTATCATATTCGAGACCATATCCAGTTAACATCAATATGTATATCCAACTATATTTTTATTCGTGATTCGAATTTATTCATAAAAATAAATATATCAATTATAAATATCATATCATGTTAAATTTTTAAAAATATTAAAAAAATAAAAATTACTATTTAATTACAAAATAAATATACACAAATATTAAAATTTATAATAGTCTAATAGCAATACTTCTTTTAATTTTATATATGCATTTTTATATAATAATATAAATAATAATATAAAAATATATATTGTGTAGATATGGAGCATGATGAGAATTAAAATATTTTTACCGACATTGATACCATATATATATATATATATATATATATATATATATATATATATATATATATATATATATATATATATATATATATATATATATATATATATATTAAATATTTATATGTGTTTGAATATTTTGTAAATTTATTTTATATTATCAATTAACATAATTTTTTTTAAGACAATACAATATAATATACAACAAAACAAAAAAGTATTGTACAATAACAAAAAAAAAGAGGTCACGATGTATCCATTTACACGAAAAATATCTAAGACACACATTAAAAAAATAACAAATAACACAATTCACACCGACCAACAAAACAAACCAAAAAATCTCAAGCAAACATTATAAATTTTTAAATATTTATGTTATTATAAATTTATATTTAATTATTTTAAATTTAATTTTATGTAATAAATAATCAACAAAATTCTAAAATACACACATATTTTTTTGAATTATTAATAAACATTATTGTTATAAAATATTAAATAAAAATTCAATTAAATCTCTAAAATATCAATATCTTAACCATATAACTCATAAACTATTAAAATAACTTATTACTCTTCTCGAAATAAAATATAATAAAAAAAGTATTTAAAAAGCATATGTATTTGGTTTTGACTTTTAACCATATACATTAATTTTTTTTATATACCACTCTTGTTTATACTTTTACTTTGAAGGGAATAGATCGTTAAACAATTTTCTCATTCAAAAATATTTAGTTTTTCAAAATTGAATGAAAGAATAATTTGAAAAATAAATAGTTGCATGTGAATTTATACTTTAAAGACATAGTTTATTCATAAAATATTTAACAAATGCGAATTAATCACAATCATAAAAAAAAAAAAAAAACATTTGACTTACATCATAATTCTCTTCTTCTCTTTTTTTACATCATAATTCTTTTAAATCATTCACATACTTTATTATTATCTGTTGACTGTGATTTTACACTAAAAATAAAGTTCAACTAGGATTTTTTTTCAATCCTTATAATAAAAAAAAAATCACTTTTAAATACATTGAATAATTAATATATGTATCAAATATATTAATTATTTAATTTATTTAAAAACTAATTTTTTTTATAATAAGTATTGGTGGATGTAACAATTACAAATACATATTAATTTGTCAATTATTTCATCAATTATTTCATAAATTATGCCGCAACGAAATGAGACTTCTAGGAAGCCTCGTCGGATGAGGAACCGAGGAGGTTGCGAATAATTTGTGGGTCACGGCCGAGTCGAATCGCTTCAAGAACTTGCTCAAATACAGAAACACGACATGGAATTCGAAGCACACCTTTCTGTTTGTATCCGTATTCTTGTGCTGATAGGTTGAGGAGGTTCACAAAAACTGGATGGTTAAGTAGTTCTGCATTGAGGACGAACCGCTGCATTTCTTCTCCCACGTACACTGGGACATGACCCTCGGGCACATAATCCGACTGGACTGATTCGGCACGTCGTGATTTGGTTGAGTTGGATTGGAGGAGAGAGTAACTCGACGAGTCACTAATACAAGAGAATTTGCGAATAAAATTTTTCATAGTTTTCAAAGGATAATAACTATGAGATAAAGAATAGTGATTTTGTGCAAGTATTTTAAAGAATGATAGAAATGGATGGGTAGGATATAAACTGTTGAGAGATTTATATAGAGAAAAAATTATTAAAATGTGCTAAAAAACAATTTAAATAAAAATATTTTTTTATTAAAAGTGTTTATAATAAATGGCATGATGAATAACATATTACAATTTTTGTCTATTAGTCTAATGGTCAGAATTTTATTCTTGACGATAAATAAGTGAGATGTTTTTGTTTTAAATACGTCAACAATCGAGTGTTTTTGCATAATTATCAACTAAACTGATTAATATAATTAAAATTATATTTTTAATTATTTAACTAAATAGTTTGTTTTATGATATTGGTCTCATTTAGTCAAAGAAAAATGAAGTCGGTCACATAATTAATATTTACTCCTTTTGTCTTATAATATGGGTTTCTTTGAGATTTTCACAAATTTTAAAATAATGTTTAATTGGAATTTTTTACTCAAATAACTCACTTTTTCAAAAATATTTTCAAAATAATCCACTTTTCAGATTAATTCTCAAACCACCCCACTTTCAAAAATAAAATGTTAAGACATATGTGTCAGATGAATTGACGTTTATCCTTAATTTTAAAGAGGAGGCGTCAATTGAATTGACTACATCACATGGTGTTGCCAATCCAATTGGTGCCCATGTGTAAAAAAAATGAAAGGAGGCGCCAATTGGTTTGACGCCTCCGTGTATTGTATAATTATTTTTGTATAAATAGAGGTGTTGTGTGATTCATTTTTCCACATCTCTTTTCATTATATTGCAAACATGATTCGTCTTCGTCACCTCTATGGAAAAGTGATTTATTCGAGAGACAAGCCTCTGATGGACATGCTCTTCTAGAACATCAGTCGTTTCGAGCAACTAAAGAGGGAGTTGGTTCGTTGGTTAGACGAAAACATACCTGAAGGCAAAAAAAATAGAAGTATTGAGAGACTTGATGTCGTACGTGGATGGGTGCGAGTAAAAAATGATAAGGATGCTAGGGAAGTGATGTTTGGACCAAATGATATCAGTTTGATTGTTATAATTAGTTAGAAATGTTATTTTTAAATGTTGTGGTTAAGTATTTTTTATTTGTTTTGATATTTGTTGTTTGTGTTGTTTATTCATACTTGTTCAGTTTTAAGTGTGTTTAAGTTGGAGTGATGCTTTTTTTAACCTTGTTGTAATAAAAAGTTATTAATATATCAAAATCAAAGGTTACAAAAATTGAAAAGACGTACTAAATTACGATGCAGAGGTTTCTCCGAGATTGGGACATTTTTTCTTATTGTGTCCGGGTCGACGATATATACTACATAATCTTATCATTTTATCAGCCGTATCCATTTTTATTCTAATACGCGTGTTGTTTGACCGTCCTTTTTTCTTTCTTCGCATCTCATCGTTTTGCCAAACTATGTCCCCTTGATATGGAGGCCAATATTCCTCCATTGCTAGCACTGAGAAGCTTTTGTTGTAGACATTCATGACGGTAATGGTCTTGTAAACATCGAATAGATGGTTGTAAGCGTCCTGACGAGTATGTGTGCATGCCTCAATGACATGGGAGCAAGGAATACAGAAGACCTAAAACTTTCCACAGTCGCACCAACTTCTGTTTAGTCTGGCAACATAGGGTAAATTTGGCCTCCCCTCATTATGGTCCATTGTTTCATGTACACTAAAATTTTGCCTATGACGGTCAAAGATTGTAACCACGTGTGTGCTAACTTTGATAATTTCCTCTTTTATCATTTTCATACAACATTCACTGAATAATTGACCTGACATTAACATTACACTTCATTTTTCACCTCTGGTTGCGAAGGTCGATGCCAACCTAAAATAGGTTGTTTTGACCAACGTAATTATTGATAGATTTCTAATGCCTTTGAATACGCCGCAATCCACAAAGTTTGTTGTCATGTGAACTCATTGACATCCTCTGTCAAATGCCCTTGTACACTGCTCTAATGGTATGTTATCCACCCACCTTCCTGCATCTGCATTTGACAATCTAATTTCGTCATGGAAATGTTGAAATGACAGCTAAGTTAGAGCATACCCATGCACACCGATCATAAGATTCACCACTGTGGAGATGCACAATAGTGATCGTGTTAAATTGCAGTTCGGTATGATTCAACACATCCCAGATCCCCCGACAAATCTCAGAGAATGACATTTACGAAAAGTTAACGACCAATCGAACGTTAACCCTTGGCAAAGTTGTGTATTAGTTATATGATTTAAAATATAATAAATAAGAATAAGATAATGGAAAAAAAATAATAAATATCACATTAGTATTTTAAATAGACAAATAATTTGAAATAAAAAAAAATCTATTGTAAGATGGAGTGACTATTAATTTTAATATCAATAAAAAAAATCTATTTATTTCGTAAAGTTTGTTCATTAAATAATATTTAACTTTAAATGTTTGAGATATAATGGTGGATTTATCAATATCAATAATTTGTTTATATTAATAATTAAATGATGTTAGCTATGATTGAACTCTAGACATAAATTTTAGTAGTTTAGTTCAACTAACACATATTACTATCTCATTTATCCTTAATATTCACATTAAACTTTAATATTATTTTAAATTTTAAGCATTCAATTTTTTTAACAAAGATCACACGTTAGATATTCGATATTTATTAAATCAAACATAAATCATCAACATTTTTAATTTTTAGTTTTTAAGATTTCTTCATTTTCTTTCTTTCTTTCGGAACCTTTTTCATTTTCATCCACCTTCATTTAATTTTTAAGATTTTTTCATTTTCTTTCCTAAACTTTTTCAATTCATCTACCTTCATTTCACAATCCAAAATTTTTTAGATTAGAAATAGGATAATCAATTAAATTTTATGATCTGGAGTTTTTATATAAAAAAGTAAACTTAAAACAAATCATATATGTAACCGTAATAAACATAATTTTTTAAAATCCAAAATTTGTTTCAAATTTAACACAGTTTAAAATTAAATTTAAACTGATTTTTTTACTTCAAATACAATTCGAGTAATTTTCAAAATCCCAAAGTTTCAATTTCAATAACTTTTTTAATAGATCAACGCATTTCATCAAAATCACGTCCAAATTCACCACTCATAACAACAAAAACAACGCGAAGAAACAACTCAGTTTTAATTATATATACAGACAAAGAATAGTGAAAAAATAAATAGAAGAGAGTCTTCAATGTTTAAATTGTCTATAAAAAAATAAAATGTAGATGGTTTACGATTAAATTTAGAGAAAAAGAAATATACACCGATAGTGTAAAATATTTTTATACTGTCAATCAACGAGACTTATGTATCCTATCACATTACACTTTTATTTTTAAAATACTGTTATGATTTGACAATATAAAATATTTTGATTGAATATCAGTGTAATATTTTTTTACACCGACAATGTACTATCTTTAATCTCTTAAATTTAATAAATCTTTAAAAATCAACTATAAATATTTTTAAAAGATTGAATAAATTAATTAAAAAGTTTTACTTTTTAACTCATATTTTATGTGTGACTTTCATTTTATTACTTTATATTTATGATAATTAAAATATATTATAATAATGATACTTTGATTAAATTGTTATTATCCTCTTTATTTTATTTATTATATTCTTTTAATCATTAAAAATATTCAAATATTTTTCCAAAAAATAATGATTTAAATACAACATTTATTTTAAAATAAATGAGATTTATTTAATCCAAAAGAAGTCGGTGAAGTAGTGTGGCGTTATTGTGCTGACGAGAGAAGAAAGTGAGAAAATTGTGAATACTAATGAAGTGGAAAATTTTGAACAAACAAGTCATGAGACAATAAAAAGAAACTTCCATCTTAATCTTATAATTTTTACCATGTGTCTTTCTTGCAACACATACTTTTTGTTTGTTTATATGATTCATTAATGAAATATTAACTATTTTATTTATATATTTGTAATTATTATATATTAAAGATATAATTACAAAATTGATTCTTCTATTTTACCCTGAAATTAATTATTTTATTTTAAATTTAAATAATTTTGATTTTTTAAAAAATTTCGTTGAAAATTGATAATGTGTTAGTTATGTTTTTTTTTAAAGTTTTCTTAAATACTTTTTGGCCTTGCTTTTTAACCTATCTTTAATTGAAAATAGAATGGTGTGTCCATTTTCTTAATAATGTATAATTTCTAATTTTTTATATAAAGTCTTATAAATATTTTTATATAATAATTTGTTAAAATTATTTGAATTTAAAATAAAGGGAGTAACTTTGTGAATGACATAAAATAGATGGATCAAATATGTAACTAATATATATATATATATATATATATATATATATATATATATATATATATATATATATATATATATATATATATATATATATTAATTACTTACTTAATTGTAATATCTCATACAAATTAATCTAAAATATCGATATAAGATAAGATTACTACTTATATTTATACATTTAATATCATAAAGTATTACCGTATGTATATCATATTACATTATGATAACACATATAATCTTATTATAATTTGTTTAATGAAGTTTGACTCATTGTTTTAACAATTGGATATTACAGATATCCCATCGCACCTTATTAATATAGAACATTCACCTCGCGTAGGCGAAACCTACATTATCCAATACTAGTCTTGATGAGTGCTAAAACTTGAAAAGCATAAACTTAATATTTAATTTGAGGGAATTGCAATTATTCTGATCTCACCGGCTTATTTATCATATAAATCGTCTCTCACATGCATCAACATACATTCCCATGCATCAACATACATAATGAAACAGTTATGACCCTGTATACGTGCGTTTTCGACGCCATGAGATTTGGTGTAAGAAATGATTTTTTCGACAAATGATGACATGGGTTGGAACGATTTGGTTGATAAGTGTTGATTTGACACTTCGACAAAATGGAAGTTTTGATAATTCGACAAAAATCCTGAAGGAAGGCGTCGTTTCGACTTAATGTATAAATTTGAGTTTAAAAAGTTGTGACGTTTGGCAGAAGACGCGTGGAAGCATCTGGCGAAAGGAGGAAAGCCATGTGTCGTAGTTTTAGGATTTAGTCGTTAATGACAGTTATGTTATTTATGTATATATAGGGTAGTTATTATCTAAAAAGTGTGTGAAAAATTACTTATACAAAATTCCTGAAAACACTCAAAGTACCCGTGTGAGAGAAAAGAGTCATATTTGGAAAATGTATGTGTAAACAAACACCAATTCTTTCAAAGTTTATTTTATAAAGTTCAAAGTTCTTTACCAATTCCTTTTATGTTTTCCAGTCATTTATCCTTCTGCACTTTCTACTTTTCGACACTTTACATTTCATCAGTTAATTTCTGCCATTTACTTTATCTTGTTAAATTTACATCTACTTAACATTTTAATCAACATATTTCGACGTAAAACACTTAGAGAACAGAAATGAAAGATATGAAAGTGATTTTAGACATCTTCAAGACCATCTAAATCTGCACATGTCCTAGGATTTGTGTGGTTGATCCTGCAAGTGACCCAATTCTATAAGTTTTGGTAAACCAGAGGTTGTTCGCCAAATTTCACAGCGAACAAATTGGCACGCCCAGTGGGACAGTGCAGAAATCTAGAAATTTAGATAATCACTAATCAAAATTTGTTCTTCATTGTATGAGACTGAGAAGCGGTAAATTAGCCGTGTCCGAAGTAGAAATACCTAAAAGAACAAGAGTAAGGAAAATGGCGAACCAGCCAAATAATCCTAACGAATCTATCCCAGTATCTAACCCTGTCCCTTCGACAGAAGGCAATATAGGATCGGTCCCTGTGTCAGAGGCTGTACCTTCGTCAGCGGGGTCAATACCAGCGGTTTCGATGTCACAAAACGCGCCTAGTTCGTCCTTCAGGGCACAACAAATGCCCATTGGGACACCCCCCCTGTGGGAAACACTTCCAGGCCTTTTGTAACGAATTTCACCATGCCTCCGCCTGGTAGGGAACAGCCCTTCGGAATGCCAACTTCGGTGATGGCAAGTTTACATAATTCCCCGTTAATATATTCAGATTCGATGGCCAACGTGTCTTCATCCTTACAAGGGTCAGGATATGCTGGAAACGTGAGTAGACTGAATCAACAACCATTTTACGTGCCGCCGATAACAAATAATTCTGCGCAAGTGATTAGACAGCAGATGGACGAGAGTAATCATGATATGGTCCAAATGTTGACGCAACAAATGGGAGCGGTGTTTAATCCACTAATACAAAACACCACTCAAACAAACCAAGTATTGGCAGCGCAAATGACGCGCATTGCTGATTTCTTTGGAGTCCCTCAAACTCGACACAGAGAACAAGTGATTCATAACCCAGCGGTAGCGGTCCAGGAAGAGCCTACGATAAACCAGATACCGTTAGACAATCCTCAAACGAACGTCAGAAACCAAGAGGATGTAGTCGAACAGCCTCGTGTCGAAATCCCCATTCCACAAGAGCCTAGAAGGATAGTAATCCAGAGAGGCCAGGACGCGGATGCTGTATTGCAACAACGGATACGGTATAATAATCCGCCTGTCGAAAACAACTTGGCAGCCATGGTCGAAACGATAATGGCACAAAATGGGATGAACATGGGTTTGCAAAGGCCTAGTTACGCATCCCCACTATCAGAATACATTCTGCAAGAAGAACTGCCACCAAGGTGGAAAGTCCCTAAGTTCACAAAGTTCTCAGGGGACACTAGTGAGTCCACTATAGAACATGTGGCACGTTATCTGATCGAGGCAGGGGAGATAGCCCGTAACGAAAATTTGAAAATAAAATATTTCCCTAGTTCCTTAACAAAAAACGCGTTTACTTGGTTTACATCTTTGCCTGCAAACTCAGTATACACGTGGACCCAATTAGAAAGGCTGTTCCATGAGCAATTCTACATGGGACAAACGAAAATAAGCCTGAAAGAATTAGCCAGTGTCAAGAGAAAACACTCTGAACCAATAGATGATTATTTAAATAGGTTCAGATTGCTAAAGGCTAGATGTTTCACCCCAGTGCCAGAACATGAGTTGGTCGAAATGGCCGCAGGGGGACTAGATTATTCCATAAGGAAGAAACTAGATACCCAGTATCTGAGGGATATGGCACAATTAGCGGATAGAGTGAGACAGGTCGAAAGGTTAAGGGACGAAAAATTCAGGGCAAATAAAAATAAAAAAGAGAGGGTAGCCTATGTAGGGGTTCGCCAAGATGACGAGTTCGACGAAAACGAACTAAATAATTTCGACGAACAAGAGATCGACCTAGCAGAACTAAAGCAAGGCCCACCTTATTCGTGCAAAGTACTAACGCCGTCGAACGGGAACCCAGTCGAAGCCAACGATAAGTTCCCCAAAAGGACTTATACGTTCGACATTACTAAATGTGACGAAATCTTCGATCTGTTGGTTAAAGATGGTCAATTAATAAAACCACCAGGCGCTAAAGAACCGCCTGTGGAACAACAGAAAAAGAGAGGTTTTTGTAAATACCATAATTTTCTGGGCCATAAGACGTCTCGTTGTTTCCTTTTCAGGGATCTCGTGCAAAATGCTATCCGTGATGGAAGGCTCAAGTTTGGTGACAAACCAAAACAACAAATGAAGATCGACTCGAATCCTATGCAAGCAGTCGAAGCCCACTACGCTGAACCATCCGTCGTAAACATGGTGGAGGCCGAAGTTGCTCCTGATGGCAATTCGGAAATGGTGGAAGCCCCTGGAAACTTCGACGCAAATGTCAACATGGTCGAGATTGCTGATAATCTCGCAAGCCAGAGAGGAATAGAAACTACTGAAGGTTTCGACAAGAAGGACGGTGACAATGCTGTCGAGAATGTGGAGTTTCGACAAGAGGAGAATTGGGACCGCTTGGGACAGCCAAGTGGGAAATATGATTTTCTTGTGAAGTACAACGCGCCGGCAAGCTCTCAGATCGACATCAACACAATCCAACCAAGCGGTTGGGGAGATGCTTCTTCAGAAAACAATGAGGAAACAGTCGACGAAATGGAGCATGCCCCTAATACGAAGGAGAGGGTTACTGAAGACCCAGCGATTGAAAACAAGGCTGCTGAAGGCCTTGATTCTAACAAAACGAAGAAAGGTGATATCGCTAACTGCGTCAACACCATGGGTCCTTTCAGTGAAGAAATCACAAAAATCAAAGCGGAAGCCGCTAACGGTCCGTCGAAGCCCATGATCAGTGGGATTCTGCGTAGGACAATGGAAGACCCCAGAAGGAATTGGAACAAATGCTGTTGCAAACATGGTCCCAGGACCATATCTTGGTGCTGCTGCCCAGAGAAAGAGTTCGACCAGACACCAAAAGGCGTCGAAGGCGAAGAAGAGAGGCTCATCAGGAAGATGAACGAATTGAGCATCGCCGACGAACGAAATGTTGGGGTAAATATGGTAGAAATATCTCAGAAGGACCAGGTCGAAGAGGGCGAAGATCGCCGTCAGAAAGAATACCAAAGGCTGGCGTACCCTAGAGAGGAGGAAAACTTAATGGAATTCATCAAGAGATGCCAAAGGATGAAAACCGAAGTAATGTTGTGCCCACGCTGCAGCGCAATCTTCGACAGGAAGGCAGCAACCAACCTGGAAGCGGTGGATAAGACCAAAAGGAAAGAGAGTTGGGGAGCAGTGAGATACGACCCAAGAAGAGGTGATCACCACCAGTGGAGGCACGGAGAGAGACGCCAGAACACCTACAAACCATCTGACAAAGCCACAGACGACAAATGGGTTCAACCCATTAGGGACGCCCAGGGGCAGAAGAAATGGGGAAAGTTCGAGGTTCAGAGAGGTGCGTCGATGGAGGGCAAGAAGGAAATGGAAAAACACAAGCCAAGACCATACCCATCAGAGAATTACAAAGGCAAAAATCCCATGTCCAGGTCCCAATGGAGGAGGTTCCAAAGGCAAAAGAGGGCAGAAACGGAGATGGCGAAAAAGAACATGAATGGTCCAAACGAAGCAGAATCTAGCAACAATCGTCAGACAAGGAGCAGGAAAGAGACTCCCCTCCAGATCAATCCTAGCAGAGTTGTCGAATCAGTGGCGTCGAAAGAGAAGATGCAGGAAGATGATGAAGTAACCGACAGTTTTAACTCTGACTCAGAGGCATCCTTCAACGTGATTTGCAACGTTGTCTCTGTTCTCCCTAGAGACTACGATAGAGTCATGGAAATTGAGGATGAAGGAGACGAAATGGAGGAAGAAACAATGGCACATAAGCCCGTCTGCTACTATGTAATGAACAACGGATGCGTCGAAGAGCAGAACGCTTTTTTCGAAAGACCAGACGACTCCATGAAAGCGCATTTGAAACCTCTGTTTATAAAAGGAAAGGTGGAAAATGTCGGCGTGAATAAGATACTGGTGGACGGGGGAGCGGCAGTGAATTTGATGCCCCACTACATGCTGAAGAAGATTGGAAAAGACGATTCGGACGCGAAGCCCCACAACATGGTGCTGTCAAATTACGAAGGGAAGATAGGAACAACTATGGGAGTCATCCAAGTGAACTTAACTGTAGGAACCATAACAAGACCTACGATGTTCATAGTCATCGCTTCGAAAGCCAACTACAACCTGCTGCTTGGTAGGGAATGGATTCACGGCGTAGGAGCGGTACCCTCTTCAATGCACCAACGGATAGCCATATGGAGGCCAGATGGAATCGTCGAAAACATCGAGGCTGACCAAAGCTACTTCATGACCGAAATAAACACTGTCAACAGCCAGAGCTTCGACAAAAACCTGGCTCATATACCTCCCTGCAGCCCGGCAGAATTCGACTTGAAGACGACAGACAATGCCTATTGCTCCATGTACCTGCATCCAACGCATGGATTCCAGTGGGATAAAGAAGTGACTGGCGAGACTTACATATGGGGAACCACTCATATAGCGCCGACGGGATGGGGTAGTGAATTTGACGATGACGAGTGAACAATCAGCGATCGAAAAGATTACGGCTTATATAGCCGAAAACAAACTAAAAGAGGCCCTTGAGGCTGAGGCAAAAAATATGGCTGTCGAAGCCAACCAAGAGAACTCCAACAAACAATGTCCTCAAGAAGACGTTGCGGAAGATCATATCACCAACCAAATGGGCGGATGGCAACATCAAAAGCTTGACGCCATTTACGACGACGAACCTCTGGGGTTCGAACAAGATCCAGTGTCAACTAACGAGAAGATGGTGGCGCAGGATCCTCTAGAAGAAATAAACTTAGGAGTGGGGGCAGAACATAGACCAACGTACGTAAGCGCAAAAATGGACCCCCAGTTCAAGGTCGAAATAGTCCAGTTGCTGAAAGAATTCAAAGATTGCTTCGCATGGGATTATGACGAAATGCCTGGTCTTGACAGAAGTCTGGTCGAAATGCAGTTGCCAATAATGGAAGGGAAGAAGCCAGTAAAGCAGACTCCGAGACGCTTCGCACCAGAAATCCTGTCGAAGATAAAAGAAGAGGTCGAAAGACTTCTAAAATGCAAGTTCATCCGCACAACCAGGTATGTCGAATGGATTGCAAATATTGTTCCAGTAATTAAGAAAAATGGCAAACTAAGGGTATGTATTGATTTTCGAGACTTAAACTCGGCTACCCCAAAGGATGAATATCCTATGCCAGTGGCAGAAATGCTCATAGATTCCGCAGCCGGCCACGAGTACCTAATTATGCTAGACGGATACTCTGGCTATAACCAAATTTTTATCGCTGAACAAGATGTTCCTAAAACGGCTTTCCGTTGTCCTGGAGCCATAGGAACGTACGAATGGGTAGTAATGCCTTTTGGTTTAAAGAACGCTGGAGCGACTTATCAACGTGCCATGAATTCCATCTTTCATGATTTCATCGAAACTTTCATGCAAGTGTATATTGACGACATTGTGATTAAGTCTGTTTCAGGGAAAAATCATATAGATCATCTTCGACAATCCTTTGAAAGGATGAGGAAGTTTGGTTTGAAAATGAACCCACTTAAATGTGCTTTTGGTGTACAGGCGGGTGATTTCTTAGGCTTTGTGGTCCATAAGAAGGGGATCGAAATAAACGAAAATAAAGCCAAGGCCATAATGGAAGCGAAAGCGCCATCAACCAAAAAGGGGTTGCAGTCTCTGCTAGGGAAAATCAACTTTCTCAGAAGATTCATCTCCAACCTCAGTGGGAAGACACAAGCTTTCTCTCCTCTACTTCGACTAAAGAAAGAAGACTTCGCATGGGGGCAAGAACAGCAAGCGGCTTTCGACAAAATCAAGGAGTACCTGGCTAATCCCCCAATCCTGATGTCTCCTTGCAGAAAAAGAAATATGAGATTGTACATTTCGGCATCAGACAAAACATTAGGAAGTATGTTGTGTCAAGAAGATGAGAATGGCGTCGAAAGGGCCATTTATTATCTCAGTAGAGTCCTGAACGATGCCGAAACTAGATATAGCATTATAGAAAAGTTATGCCTGTGTGTATATTTCTCTTGTATTAAACTAAAGCATTATATAAAACCTGTCGATGTATATATTTCTTCCCATTTCGACGTAATAAAGTATATGTTATCTAAATCTATTTTACATAGTCGAATTGGAAAATGGGCTTTAGCTTTAACAGAATACTCCTTGAAATATCTGCCTTTAAAAGCAGTGAAAGGACAAGTGGTCGCTGATTTCATAGCGGACCACTCTATAAACGAAGACGTAGAATACGTCGAACTGGAACCTTGGAAACTGTACTTCGACGGTTCCAGCCATAAAAACGGAACTGGCGTTGGGATGTTGATTATTTCTCCTGAAAAAATTCCAACAAAATTCAAGTACAAAGTTGAAAGTCTGTGTTCAAATAATGAAGCAGAATACGAAGCTTTGATCGCTGGACTTGAAATCTTGTTGAAATTGGGGGCAACAAGAGTCGAAATAATGGGTGATTCCGAACTGGTAATAAAGCAGTTGACGAAAGAGTATAAGTGCGTGAAAGAAAATTTGATCATGTACTTTGTAATAGCCAATAGACTTCTCAAGGCGTTCGACAATGTCGTCTTCAGACACATTCCTAGGTTGGAGAATCAAGAAGCGAATGATCTTGCTCAACTAGCGTCCGGATACAAGGTGTCGAAGGAAAAGTTAGAAGAAGCCATCGAAGTCAGAAGAAGAGTCGTATCCACCAGGTTGTCCCCATCAGACCTAGAGTCAATAAGATTAGGATACGGTGACGAAGAAAACTTCGAGATATTCAACATAGATGATTCAGGAATAACAGACTGGAGAAAGCCTGTCAAGGATTATCTACAAGACCCAAATCAGAAAGCAGAAAGAAAGATAAAATACAGAGCTTTGAGTTACGTACTTTTGGGAAATGAATTGTTCAAAAAGACTGCAGAAGGAGTTTTGTTGAAATGCCTGAGTGAGGATGAAGCCTACATAGCCTTGTCGAATGTACACAGTGGAGCGTGTGGCGCGCACCAAGCAGGTCACAAAATGAAGTGGCTTTTATTTCGACAAGGAATGTATTGGCCAACAATGCTGAAAGATTGTGTCGAATTCGCAAAAGGTTGTCAGGAATGTCAAGTACATGCAGGCATACCTCATGTCCCTGCAAGTGAGTTGCACTCAATTATAAAACCTTGGCCATTCAGAGGATGGGCGTTGGACTTGATCGGGGAGATTCGACCAGCTTCCTCAAAAGGGCAAAGGTACATTTTGGTTGGGATAGACTATTTCACAAAATGGACCGAAGCCATACCATTGGCGAATGTGGATCAAGAAGCAGTCATAGACTTTATCCAAAAATACATAATTTACAGATTTGGGATACCTGAGACAATAACAACAGATCAAGGATCTGTGTTCACCGGTAAAAACATGCAGAAGTTTGCACAAGAAACAGGTTTTAAGCTCCTTACTTCGACACCTTACTACGCTCAAGCAAATGGGCAGGTTGAAGCAGCCAACAAGGTAGTGATAAACTTGATTAAGAAGCATGTGGGGAAAAAACCTAGAAATTGGCATAAGACTTTGGATCAAGCCTTGTGGGCTTGTCGAACGTCCCCCAAAGAGGCAACAAATTCGACTCCATTCAAGTTGACTTACGGACATGATGCAGTTTTGCCAGTCGAAATATATCTACAGTCAGTTAGAGTGCAAAGGCATCATGAAATCCCATCAGACACATATTGGAGTATGATGATGGACGAACTAGTTGATTTAGACGAAGAGAGGTTGCGCGCGCTAGACCTAATAAGAAGACAAAAGAAGAGAGTCGAAAGATTTTACAACAAGAGAGTGAGATCCAAGATCTTCTTAATAGGTGATCTTGTTGGAAAGTAATCCTTCCTATGGATCGAAAGGATAAATTGATGGGAAAGTGGTCGCCTAAATGGGAAGGACCTTTCCAGGTTTTGAGAACATTCTCGAACGGCGCGTATGAAATAGAAGAAATAGAGAAGGATAAGAGAATCCTAAGAATAAATGGCAAGTATTTGAAAAAATATAAGCCTATATTGCAGGAAATAAAAATAGTAACAGAATAAGTGCAAAACATAATTGTGATAAGATGGGCCAAATAAAAATGGCATTCAAAAGTTATTACAAAGAAAGCCTCACAGGGCTGAGAGTTGCTAAAATAAATTCGACTAAAAATTAAAATTGGCAAAAGTATCCTTCAAAGTGGCAAACTTCTGCCTCTGGAGTTGGAGTCGATGATCACAAAGACTTTTGTGAGTAGAGAGAGTCTCAATCTCCTGACTAAGTTGATGGGCTTTCTCTGCATGTCGAATACCCACCCTCAATTCTTCGTCAATCTCGCTCTGCTTGGGTTGTTGAATGGATGCCTTACGTTTCTCCTCTTGAGAGATCTTTTCTTGAAGTGCTGCTATCTGTGTTTTCCATTTTTGAATATTGTCATTGCAAGCAGCAACTTCTTCGACGTACGTTTCAGAAAGCTTTTGCAATTTTGAAACTTTGTCAGTCGAAGTCGAAACGGCATCCCATTCAGCAGTTTGAGTTTCAGACTTGGAGGAGATTTGAGCGGTAAGATCCCTTTGACGATGGAGATCCGCAGTGGCCAAGTCAATGAGAGTCATCAACTCCATCACAAAACTTCCAATCTCAGCAGAAGTTTCCAAAACATTCACTTGCTTCAAGAGTTTCTTAAGACTAATTTGAGCAAGGGAATTCTCTTCCAAGACTTTAAACAAATCGACATCAAGGATTTTCGTTTTGATCTTGGTCAGGAGGCTGCCAAGTGATGGTGCTTCAGAAGTTGCCCCAGAAGTGGTCGAACTACTCTGAGAAGAATCCTGGAAATTGAAACGGGTGCTAAGCATGGCTTTCAGATACTCCAAAGGTCTTTGCACTTTGAGATTTTCAAGCTCCTCGCGAGAGAAACTGGTCGAACCAGTTGATTTGCTACTCCCTTGGACCCGGTCAGGAGCAGGTGGAGTGTTTCGCGTCGAAGTATGCTCGACCTCTGTTCGTTTCGACTGATTGTCCCCATCTCTGGCAGCTTCATCTTCAGGAGTATCTTCGACCACAACCTCCATTTCAATATCATCACCCTGAGGTGCAGCACGTAATCCTGGATGAGGAGGAGATTCGTCTTCAGAGGCTTCACCCACAGTGGTGTCGAACTCTCCTACGGTTTGCATATCATGGTCACTGATGGAGACATCTTCCTCTGGGGCTATTTCCTCCAGAATTTTCTCAGGCGTTTTTTCGACAACCACTTGTTCCTGAAAATAAATTCTAAGATTTAGAAGGAAAGATGTAGGAAAGGTAAAACATATGCTGTCGAAATAGAAATTACCTCAGGAATTTCAGTATTAAAACTGGACTTCCCACTCCCCATATCTTTCGACTGAGGCTTGGCAGGAGAAGCACTGGCAGGATCCTTCCTGATTGGGTTAGCAATGGACCTTTGGGAAGAGACCTTCGTGAGTTTCTTTTTCTTCTGAGGGGGAGGGATTAACTCTGGAGATTCATCACCAGACTCTTCATTAGGGACTTTATCCTCTTCTTTCTCCTCTTCATTCTTTTTCTTTTGGATTGTTGGGGGTTTTCGACTTACCTAGTCATACAGGCCAAAGCCAGTTAGTTCCAAATAATGGAAGGAAAATAATAAGAAGAAAAAAAGTTTTGTACCTTTGTCGAAGGCTTTTTAGCAGTACTGGGCGACGCTTCGACGACAGCTTTCTTAGCAGGGATCTTCACGGCTAAGGAAAGAAATAAAATTCAGAAACAAATATAAGAGATACATGATAAGACAGTTAGAATAACAGAAGGAAAAATCATATTTTTCTGTGAACACCTTCAAGAATGGTATCTTCCACGCGAACGTGTTCTATTCCAATATGAAGGTGTCCTGGATATTCGCCCAGATGATACTTAGTCGGAACCACACGCTCAGCAGGTTTTTGATACTTTTGACGAAGAATTTTCATAAAATCCCCACAAAGGAACCAGTCTGGAAGTGGAAAACCAAACGCCACCCCAAAGTCAGCAGTTGGCAAAAGAGGAAACTTTGGTGGATGACAATTGAAAGCAAGGTCATAGCGCGCCTCTGGTGAAAGATTGGAAGGCAATGACAGTTTTTTAAACTTCTCTGTCAATTTGCGTTTTAATTCAGCCGCTGCTTCGCATATGGTTCGACTAAGATCATCAGGTCTATACGCAGTTTCAAAATATTTTTGAAATTTCTGTATTTCCTTAATATGTCGTTGAATACCTTTTTTGGTCCGATCCTGCACAAAAGCGAAAGCATTTGTCAAATGTGTAGCAAAAGCAGCTACGTCGAAAAATTTGTTGGAATAATAATCCTTCCACCATTCATCAAACTCAGGAGTGCATAGGAATGATGGTCGAAAAATAACTGGTCGAATGTCGAGAGAAGCATCAGCTAGTTTCTTCGACAGCTCTTTGCCTTCGTCTTCAGTGTGAAGGGAGTTATAAAAAATGATGGATCCCTTTTTGGGAAATATAGGTTGAGGTTTGATTTGGATTAGACCAAACTGTCTAGAGACAAGGTTGGGTTGATAAACTATCAAAGCAATTTGATGTTTAGTGGTGGTACGGTAAGAAAAAAGGAGCCTAGGGGTTAAGAAAGATTCCCAAACATTCAGAAATGTATTTTCATCCTTTTGCATCTCCAGAGGCAGTTGTTGGGTAAACCACTTAGGTCCAATCTTTCTATCAGCAAAAGGTGCCATGGTCGAAGTAAATTGATACCTTTTAGCAAACATCATAACATAGATTTTAAAAGCTTGTCGAAGGCTGATTCCTTCGTCAGTTGGCGTTAGCAGCACTAATCTTGGCCATTCGACAGTCCTATTGTTTACTGCTTCTTCATCTATTTCTGGTGCTACAGGAAGACTAGCTTCAAAGGTGGCATTGAGCCATAGTTGCAAGAGCCAAAAAGGTCCTGACAAGTTGATTTTCCCTTGGGTTTTGGTGTTCTTTAAGAAATGTACGCTCTCGCTCAAAGATTCATAGAGATTCGCCAGAATCATTTCGCTCAAACATAGTTTCGTGCCTGCATGAAGCTGATTGGCTATGGTGATAAATCTCTTGGCAACTTGAAGAGAGCGAGAACAGAACACATATTTGGACAGCCATAATGTCAAAAAGGCTATATGTTCGACATCTAAAACTTCAGTGGTACTCTTATCATGGTAATAGGACATGAATAAGGAGTAGGGTGCAAGGCTAGTCTCGAAGGCAATGATATCTTCACTTAAGACAGTAGGGTCGAAATCTATACCATTGGGGTGAAGACCAACAATGGCTGCTGCGTCGAAAAGGGTAGGCGTAACCATCCCACAAGGAAGGTGAAAGGTGTTGTAAGTACTGTCCCAAAAGTAGAGAGAAGCCAAAAGCATATTTGGGCAGATATTGGGTCCTACTCTCGACAACTGGATAAGGTCGAAAATGCCTATTTCTTTCCAAAAAGACCCTTTAACCTTTTCTATTTTATCTAACCAAGATACGTAGTCAGAAGGATCTTTCGACCATGGGCAGGTTCTAAATATCCTGGGAAAATTCAAATAGGCTAAGTCCAACTCTCCAATATCTGTCGAACTTGATGAATCTTTCTGTTCTACAACTTTCTCTTTAGGCTGAGGTTTTCTTCCAGCGCCTATGGGTTTTGTGTGAAAGTAAGAGGGAAAAAACTCTCTTAAACGCTCTGGTTTAATCTCTAGGTTCGGAAGGGGACCTAACATAGCGTGATAATTTCCAGAAATAAGAACAGGGATTAATACCTGAGATTTATAGATGCAGTCTTTCTCCTTTTTCATTTGGAGGTTCCGGAACATACTGTTGATTTCCAATGGTCATTGGCCCTTTTAAATCATGCACAGGAGGAAAAGATGAGTCTTGTTTCTTCTTGGAGTGTTTACTGCTTGAGGGTTTTTGAGGCGCCATTGCTGAAAGAAAGCTGAAGAAGATTTCTCAGAAAATGTGAAAAGCTTGAGAAATGGGTATGAAGAAGGAAATCTGAAACGTAAAAGGATTTAAAGAAAAGGTTTATGGGTATTTATAGGAAGAAGATGTTGAAACGTTTTAGATGGTAATGGTGTTAGTGGGACACGTGGCCATTTCTGATGGAAATGAAAAAGAGGTAGAAGTTGAAAAGAAACCATGACGTGAGGAAATGATGGAAGTAGGCTGTGAACGTGGGCTAGACGTGACATTGTGGAGAAAGTGTAATGATGAATCTGCATTGGAAATTGAGATTATCAGACTTGCATTTAATGAGGTTTAAATGACATGGCATCAAAGCACTGATTGACAACAAATGACTGTTTCTCCAAGAACAAACAGTCGAAACGTCTTTGCTGGGGGGCAATTTGTATACGTGCGTTTTCGACGCCATGAGATTTGGTGTAAGAAATGATTTTTTCGACAAATGATGACATGGGTTGGAACGATTTGGTTGATAAGTGTTGATTTGACACTTCGACAAAATGGAAGTTTTGATAATTCGACAAAAATCCTGAAGGAAGGCGTCGTTTCGACTTAATGTATAAATTTGAGTTTAAAAAGTTGTGACGTTTGGCAGAAGACGCGTGGAAGCATCTGGCGAAAGGAGGAAAGCCATGTGTCGTAGTTTTAGGATTTAGTCGTTAATGACAGTTATGTTATTTATGTATATATAGGGTAGTTATTATCTAAAAAGTGTGTGAAAAATTACTTATACAAAATTCCTGAAAACACTCAAAGTACCCGTGTGAGAGAAAAGAGTCATATTTGGAAAATGTATGTGTAAACAAACACCAATTCTTTCAAAGTTTATTTTATAAAGTTCAAAGTTCTTTACCAATTCCTTTTATGTTTTCCAGTCATTTATCCTTCTGCACTTTCTACTTTTCGACACTTTACATTTCATCAGTTAATTTCTGCCATTTACTTTATCTTGTTAAATTTACATCTACTTAACATTTTAATCAACATATTTCGACGTAAAACACTTAGAGAACAGAAATGAAAGATATGAAAGTGATTTTAGACATCTTCAAGACCATCTAAATCTGCACATGTCCTAGGATTTGTGTGGTTGATCCTGCAAGTGACCCAATTCTATAAGTTTTGGTAAACCAGAGGTTGTTCGCCAAATTTCACAGCGAACAGACCCTTAGCGCAATTGTTCTCATACAAGCCAATGAGAGAACCTAAGCTAACCTAATAACGATCTAAGCTTCTCCAAGCAAGATCTTCAAGGTTGTCCTCCTTTGATATTGAATTCTTCTCTTTCTTCATAACATTACATTACATAAAAGAAACTCGTTTTATATACGAGGGAGTGAGATGAGAAAAGAAGTTACATTAAGAGATTAAAAGAGAGGCACGACACGCAGGTCGTATTTTAAAATCCCAAAACAAAATAAAGGAAAACTAAGGCCATAACTGATCACCACAAGACAATAATAATAAACACATTATTATTATTAATTTTAATTCTTTTAATTAATTAAAACCAAATTAAACTTCGGCGACCGATCACACTACGCAGAGTTAGCCGAGGGTCCGCTGCCCGGTCAGCGGGAACAATGTCTTAATGAACAATTCATTTGAAATCGACGTCGTCTTGCATCAACGCAACTCTTGCGTAGTCACAAAACAGAAACCCCGAGAATTCTGACTCTGTGAATGTGACGACCGTCACAAGCATGTTACGACTGTCACGTCCAGCTTGTTACGACCGTCACAGGCCCATGACGAACGTCACGCGGCCAAAATAACAGAAACACCTAGAATTCTGAGTCTGTGAATGTGACAACCGTCACAAGCATGTTACGACCATCACGTCCAGCTTGTTACGATCGTCACAGGCCCATGACGAACATCACGCGGCCAAAATCAGCGCTTTTGAAACAGTCAACAGACGTGATCCAACAAGCCCTCAATTCACAACTCTTTGACGGCACAACCCTTGTGCCGTCACTAACCCTAATGCACCAATTTCAGACCGTCAAACACACCTCGATTGTTGATTCAGTATGATTGATCAACAGGTTATTGCTTCACCATACTAATGTCGGATTCCGAAGCAAATGACCATTGATCACTCAAAGGAAAACAACCATTAAGTGTTTGAATGAACGAAACAGAAACAGTATATCATATATACCGTATTTTGCATTAGGATTACTTATATCATATATAACTTGATTGATCTCAATTGCGTAACCTATGGACGATTGATGTATCGCTGCTTCACCATACTAATGTCGGTTGCGAAGCATAGTCAACATCAATCATCCAAATCATACACATATGATGCCAAATTTAATTACTCATTTATTCTTTGATTCATTCTGTCTTTTAATCATATTAATACAGAAAATAAACAGCTATCAGATGCATGGTTTCGTAAGTGGCTCTGATACCACTGAAGGAGAACGGTGATCCAAAACGCATCGGAAATTAAAATTTTCTCCTTTAGTGATCCTTACGAATGGGCATGATCAGTGATAGAAAGGTTACCTCTTGTGACGATTGAAACCTTTGATGCAGATCTACGGAGCGATCACGAACGTTGAACGACGACAACGCCTCTACTCAGTCCACACGAACGGATTCCTTCAATCTCAGCGCTAGCTGCTACGAATGAAGGCTTTGAGTGAGTGAGAGAGAGAGAGAGAGAGAGAGAGAGAGAGAGAGAGAGAGAGAGAGAGAAACGAAAATGCAATCGCAGTTAATGCTTCTGCACAAGGGTTCTATTTATGGAACCACTTATGTGGGCTACAAGCAAAAAAACCCACTTAAGTGTATGTGGCCCATATTTTATAATATGCCAAAATCACTTAAGCACATGGTATCTTACCATATTTTGTATTCTACTTAAGTACACCATACCTTACGATGTTCTACAATTCACTTAAGTGCATCATACCTTACGGTGTTCCTTAGTTACTCTATCTCTCACTAATCCGTCCTTTATGTGTGACCCTGTAGGTTTTCGCGGCATTGACAATTATATTAAATCACGTATTTAACATAATAAACAGTGAGAGGTATCTAGCAACACATCACTACTACCCAAGACACGAAAATATCATGTGATCTGACAAATCCTCCTGTGATAATACTTATGTGTATAATTACCCTTTTGCTCTTATGTCTATATTGAACACAAGGCGTAGACCGTGTCATCCTTGTCCAGTTCAATATTGGGCCCATAGACATTTATCTTGTTACGCAGGATGAGCAAATTCCATCTAGGTCACTCATGTCCCTCAGCATGCTTCGTGGAGTACCCATCAACTGTCTTTATGGTCATCGAGTTACAGACAATGTTTGATTAGCAATAAAGCCCTCGACTCTACATCTAGGGTCCATAGTGGTTTCAGGTCGAAGGGTGGTATACACCATTATCACCATGAGAATAACTTATGACACTTTGCATAACATTTGTCCTATGTTTAAGACTTGATAACTCCTTATCCATGATCCATGAGATGTGATCATCAGTCTATATACATAATAGTCTTAATGCTTCAATGTTATCCCACTTCACAATAAAGCTCGACTACGAATACTTTAAGAATAATGTCCTTATGTTTAATGTGATCTCATGATTAAGTCATACTTGATACATTAAACGGACTAGCTATTCTAGGGACTTTATTAAATAAACATAATAAAGAAAAAGCCTTTTATTATTAATAAATAATTTGATACAAGTACCAAAAGTATTGGCCTCTAGGGCTTACACCAACATAAGATTCCATATGCATCTGCAATAGGATCTATCATGTATGCCATGTTATGTACTCGACCAGATGTCTCGTATGCTTTAAGTGCAACGAGTAGGTACCAATCTGATCCTGGTGATGCTCATTGGGTAGCTGTCAAGAATATCCTTAAGTATTTGAGAAGGACTAAGGACTCATTCTTGATATATGGAGGCCAGGAAGAACTAGCTGTAATTGGATACACCGATGCTAGTTTCCAGACAGATAAGGATGACTTTAGATCGCAATCTGGTTACGTGTTTTGCTTAAATGGTGGCGTTGTGAGCTGGAAAAGTTCAAAGCAAGACACAGTTGCTGATTCTACAACCGAGGCCGAGTATATTGCTGCCTCAAGTGCAGCAAAGGAAGTTATTTGGATCAAAAAGTTCATTAGTGAACTTGGCATAGTTCCTAGCATTGTGGATCCCATTGGTCTCTATTGTGATAACAATGGTGCCATTGCACAAGCTAAGGAGCCTAGATCTCACCAACGATCCAAACACATACTTAGGCGTTATCACCTCATTCGAGAGATAATAGATAGAGGAGATGTGAAAATATGCAGAGTACCTACACTTGACACTATTGCTGACCCACTGACAAAGCCTTTTGCGCAGCAGAATCATGATGGCCATACTAGACCTACGGGCATTAGGGGTATGCCTGAATGGCTCTAGTGCTAGTGGAAGATTGGTGGTGTAAGCCCTAGAGGCCAATACTTTTGGTACTTGTATCGAATTATTTATTAATAATAAAAGGTTTTTTCTTTATTATGTTTTTCTAATAAAGTCCCTAGAATAGATAGTCCGTTTAATGTATCAAGTGTGACTTAATCATGAGATCACATTAAACATAAGGACATTATTCTTAAAGTATCCATAGTCGAGCTTTATTGTGAAGTGGGATAACATTAAAGCATTAAGACTATTATGTATATAGACTGATCATCACATCTAATGGATCATGGATAAGGAGTGATCAAGTCTTAAACATAGGTATGAATATTAAGAGTAATATTTATACTGGATTGACCCGCTATGAGAATACTATATAGAATGTTATGCAAAGTGTCATAAGTTATTCTCATGGTGATAATGGTGTATACCACCCTTCGACCTGAAACCACTATGGACCCTAGATGTAGAGTCGAGTGCCTTATTGTTGATCAAACATTGTTTGTAACTGGATGACCATAAAGACAGTTGATGGGTACTCCACGAAACGTGCTAAGGGACATGAGTGACCTAGATGGAATTTGCCTATCCTGCGTAACAGGATAAATGTCCATGGGCCCAATATTGAACTGGACAAGGATGACACGGTCTATGCCTTGTGTTCAATATAGACATAAGGGCAAAAGGGTAATTGTACATATAAGTATTATCACAAAAGGATTTGTCAGATCACATGACATTTTCGTGTCTTGGGTAGCAGTGATGTGTTGCTAGATACCGTTCACTGTTTATTATGTTAAATATGTGATTTAATATAATTGCCAATGCCACGAAAACCTACAGGGTCACACACAAAAGGACGGATTGATGAGAGATAGAGTAAATAAGGAATACTGTAATGTACGGTGCCCTTAAGTGAATTGTAGAACATTGTAAGATACGGTGTACTTAAGTAGAATACGAAATATGGTCAGGTACCACGCACTTAAGTGATTTTGGCATATTATAAGATATGGGCCACATACACTTGAGTGGGCTTTTTAGCTTGCAGCCCACACAAGTGGTTTTATAAATAGAACCCTTGTGTAGAAGCATTTGAGCAGTTGCAATTTCGTTTCTCTCTCTCTCTCTCACTCAAAGCCTTCATTTGTAGCAGCTAGCACTGAGATTGAAGGAGTCTGTTCGTGTGGACTGAGTAGAGGCGTTGTCATCGTTCGACGTTCGTGATCGCTCCGTAGATCTGCATCAAAGGTTACAATCGCCACAAGAGGTAACAATTATATCAGTGATCATGCCCATTCGTAAGGATCACTAAAGGAGAAATTTTAAATTCCGCTGCATTTTGGATCGCCCTTCTCCTTCACTTTGTCATCTCTTTCTCCTCCAAAGGAGGAGATATCTGGGCAGCCAACTCCCTCCATCGCTGCGCATACTCCTTGAATGTCTCTTTGTCTTTCTGAGACATGGACCTCAATTGGTCTCTATCCGGCACCATGTCCACATTGTACTTATATTGCTTCACAAAAGCCTCTCCCAAGTCGTTGAAAGTGCGGATGCTTGCACTACCCAACCCTATATACCAACAGAGTGCAGCACCGGTCAAGCTATCCTGGAAGTAGTGAATCAACAATTGATCATTATCTGTTTGAGTCGACATCTTGCGGGCATACATCACAAGATGACTGAGCGGACAGGAGTCCCCCTTATATTTCTCAAAGTCAGGCACTTTGAATTTCACCAGGATCTTAACATTGGGTACCAAGCACAATTCAACAACACTTTTCCCAAACAGATCTTTACCTCTCAGCGTCTTCAATTCCTTGTGCAGCTCAAGAAATTGGTCTTTCATTTCTTCCATCTTCTCATAAACATCCGGACCCTCAGACGGCTCAGAATGATAGATGGTATCCTCTACGTGAGGCAAAGTGTGCACAACTAGAGGTGGCACAGACATGATCGGGCTAGATGTCGTTATGGAAGCAAAGGTAGGCGCAAAGCCTTCAGGCACAAAGTTCGGAGGCATTCCCCACGGGAATCAAGCAGGCAGGTTTGGTGCGAAGTGGGCGGCAGCAGCAGGCACGGTAGAGGTAACCACTTCTGAGATAACAGTCCTCACGGGAGGAGTTACAGGTGTTGGAGGAGCTTGGCTTTGAGCAGCAAGAACTGACTCCATCATGGCAGTCAGTCGGGCGATCTCGTCCTTCAGCTCTCTATTCTCTTGCTCTAAGTGTTCCATAATTTTCTGATGATTGACCCTAGTGTTGTACTGGTGAGTCAGCTTGGCTAAAGCATAGAAGAACACCAATCACACACCTGGCAAAAACCTGCTTATGCAAATGATGCATGAAATGAAATGCTTGATTATTTTTTATTTCCAAGGAACTTACTATATCATTTGCAAATATATAATGTTTAAATTGCAACAATTTGATATGACCAAAAATCTCTTTTAATTTATATAAATTGGAAGGATTACACTGAGTACAATTTCAGAAACCAAAATTAAAAGATACAAGATAAAAGGAGACTAATCATCCTAAGTATCCCTAACAACAGTTTCAGAAGATTTGGCTGAAGGCGCGTGCTTCCTTCGAATGCGACGAATCTCGGTCTCAAAAGAAGCCTTCATCTGAGTCTTCTCGAGGACAAGCTGGTCAACAATCTTCTTCCAAGCAACGGAAGACTGAGGCATGCTAGAAGATGAAACCTCTAGCTCTCTCTGTCTCTTCGTCACTCGGTATTCAAGTAGCTCAATCAGTGCATCTTTGTCCTTAGACTCCAATTGCAACTCTTCATGCTTCTTGCTCAAAGCACGGAAACGCTCTTCCCACATATCCTTCTCTTGCTTCATCTTGATGAGCGCGTCTTCCAACTCCTCTACATCTTGGTTAGGGAGAGTTAATGGCTCAACCATAACCATATACATATGTCTTTCACAAGGATAAGGCATCTTCAACTCCATAGCTCTCTTCTTCACCCAAAGAGTGTAAGCTTCCAAAGCTACACAATTGCGTGGACCAAGCTCGGATCTTCCTTTCCTATGCACATTATGCCAAGCATGCACAATATTCTACTTCAAATGTTGGGGATCTTTACCCTCTTGATAGAAAAGACCTTCTAACAACATGTTATTAGGTTTGTCTCTCAAGGGGAACCCAAGTTGTCGACGAGCCAAAGCAGGGTTGTTGTTAATTCCTCCTTGTGTACCAATGAGAGGCACATTAGAGAATTCACCATAACTATCAATAATCTCCAAACTGCTCAAAGACGGATCATACCAAACTATATCATCATTAGTGAGAGACATAAGTCTCTGAGACCACCGTAAACATTATTTGTTTTCCACAAAAGCAGGTGTCTGAGGCAAGTGCAAAATAAACCACTTTTACATAAGAGGAATGCAACAGACAATATTTCCACCGCACTTAGAATTCCTTAGATGCAAAGAGAAATACATATCACCCAACAAAGTAGGCACATGATTCCCAATCAAGAAAAGTCTAATGGCATTAACATCAACAAAACCGTCAATGTTAGGGAACAAAGCTAATCCATAGATGAGCAACACAAAGATAGCTTCAAAAGCATCCACACTACCAACTTGAGCAAATGTGGTAGCTTCCTTGATGAGAAAAACAGATGGCAACCCAAATAACCCTCCTTTGTTCACCCAATGAGCCTCTATCACAGATTTCTTCAAGTGAAGAGCTTCAACAATAATACTAGATCGGGGAATCTCCTTCAATCCACTAAAAGGCACTCTACTAGAAATAGGTATCCCCAAAAGATGAGAATACTCCTCCAAGGTAGGCACAAGCTGAAAATCCGGGAAAGTGAAAAAATGGTAGAGAGGATCATAGAACTGCACTAGTCAAGAGTCCTTCAACCACATCAGCAGACAAAATGGACAGAAGCTTTCCATGACGTTGTTTGAAGTTCAAGGGATCTAATACAAAAGATGCTAGCTTCCTGAACTCTTTCCAGTCGGGACATCTGAAACTATACTTCTTAGTGTTCCTTCGTCCACAATCCATGGTCTGAAAATATTTGTAAATGACACCTTAGTTCCTTGAAATTTTCGTGTGATGAATGTTATTATTCGCATGAATGCATGAATGCAACAATCACAAATAAGGGATCACACACAAGGCAAACAAAGGTCAAGGGATGAATCAAGTCATTGTCAAGATCAATCATCCATTTTGGTAGATTACGGTTTACACCTTATCAACACCCAAGTTCCATTGATATTGACAAGACTTGATTGGATCAACCAAGAATCAAGGGTTTGTTGCAAGTCATGAGCATGAAGTTTGGGTAAGAACCATCCCAAAGGAGTGAACTAAGGATAAAAACATGTAGATCATGTTCTAAAAAGTTCCCAAAGTCTTAATTCCATCTATCAGATATTACAGGTTAAGATGACTGACTTATCGACCCATAATATTCTCAAGAGAAACTCGTCTGAGTGTAGTATCGCGTAACAACTGTTATCAAGTCTACACCTGAACAGTTTCCGCACTACATCCTAAATAGGCCAAGATGGGTTAAATGTTCTAAGGTCCTCAGCTTTTCGGACCCAATTAGAAATAGTAATGCCTAACCATAAATACTTGTGTGACATTTCCAAATCCAAAGGAATCTCCACTGAGCAGAGGGATCTCAAGCCAACTTGTTAAAGACTACTCCACACAAGTCAAATCATAACTACACCATCCTCCTATCTTAATTGCACTCAAGTTCGGGTTAGAACTTATCTCACCACTCAGAGATCACAAAGCACAACAAGCAGATTATATCACACATACATATATACAAACATCACATATATACAAATATTCACACAAAAAGTAGGCTAAACCCACTGGAGACTACTCCCTAGCAGAGTCGCCACTTAATTTCTGTAGCGGGAAATTCATGATCATCAAGCTATTCACAAGCTAGAGATCAATTAACAAGAGTCGCCACCGCGCTTTTATTGTTTCCAAGGGAAAAGGGAAAAAGTACGAACAAAACCCAAAAGGTAAGAAGTTTTCAAATAAAAACTAATAAAATTCAGAGATCACAGGTAAGGGGGTTGGTTACATAGAGGGAAGATGTTAGCACCCAAAGTGTCCTTGGTACTCCTAGGGAGCCCTTTTTTTGTGCATATGTATTTTGTACAAAGTGATGTTTACAAACAAATAGAATGTGGGGATGAGAAAAGAATTCATTAATTATATTTTTGTGTTTGACAAGACCTTCGGTCTTGTGCCTATGTACCAACATAAAAATGAGGGATCAAAACCTCATAGTTCGTGCTACAAATTTCAAAATGAGTGTGTTCATTTTAACAAAGTTTAAGTTTGAAAGGCACAAAGGCCTAAAATGATTTGCATGAGTTAGTTCTTTTTGGCTTTTTGAAAGTTTAAGTCAAGTATAGTTAAGTTTATTTACAAGTTTGATTTAAGAAAATAAGTTTGAAAATGCAATGGCATAAGGCCAAAGTTTCTATCTTTTTGTAAAAGTGGTCAAAGTTTAGAACAAAGTAGTTCACACAAAGAAGATTTTGAAAATGGAGGGAGAGATTTTGAAATTAAAGAAATGGGGAGAAGATAAAGAGACTATCCTATGCATAAAAATTAAAAGTTTAGAGTTGAAAAGATCTGACCAAATGTGTAGCAATCCAATAGACAAGTATGTCAATAGAAACCCAAAATTCCATTGGACTTTTTAGAATTAAACAACATACAAATGCACAATTATAACATCTTGAAGAGCAAGGCATCAAATAAAGATGGCCTCATCCAAGCTTATCCACTTCATGATCTTCTTCAAAATAGCTCATGTAGCAGATGAATTCCATAAGTCACAGGTTCAAAATAACAGCTTCACAATGATCATGTTGTAGATGAACTTAGGGAGATCTCCAAAGATGTATCAGATGAATTCAAATTGCAAGCACTTGGTTCTTCAATAAGTTGGCATTGGCCAAGTCCATTAGCAAAAGGAGGTTGCCTAGATTCTAAGTCCATTTGTCCAAGATCAAGCCGACAGTCCACTCAAAAGTTTTTTAGGGTTTTTGTTGTTATTATGTACATTAATGGTCAAAGACCATACAAACAAACAAAGTATATACAACCAAAATATATCACACAATATGGTCCAAATGGACAGAGTGAAAATTGCATTAACATAAACAATTAGAATGATATGTACAATGGAAAATGAAATAGAGTGCTAAAAGTAAATTGCATTAAAGTAAAAGCTTGCAATTAAATGTTAATAGTTATTAAGTTAGAGGTTAGTTTTGTTTTGCTTTTACTTTTTCATTTCAAGACATTCTTTGGAGAACACTCAACCCACTTATCACAAGCATGAATCCTTGAACTAAAACATCTTCCAAAGGAAGGAAAGAAGGCCAAGTTTCCACACAATACCATGAAAGAGGGGAGACTTACAATCTCACTAACTAGAATGCTTATGCCTTTTATGTCACAAATTTAGCGCTATGTTAAGCAATCGTAATTGGACTTATGTAGAAGTCACAACTATTTGAGGTCGGGCAATAGACTTTTGGTGTTAATGCATGTTGGAGACATATTATTATGAACTATTCTCATGAAACATACCACACACCAAAAATATGCAAAAGGTGTAGCCTAATCTCATCCATACTCATGTCAATTTTTCAATCAACTAGCATTAGGACTTTGAGATGTCATAGGCCAAATGGAAATGAATGAATGAAGAAGAGGAATGAGATGAAGAGGGAAGGGGATGAATGAGATCACAAATTGGTAAAAGGAGGACTTTTACCAAGTTAATATCATTCATTCATTTTGGGAGGTGGAATGTACATCCCATCAATCCCTTAAATCCAATGATATTAACTTGACAAAGTCAAATCAACCTTGACCAAGACCCAACAACAAACAAGCAAACTCAAACAAGTCAATACAAATGGTCAACAAAATTTAAATGGCATTTATTCAACTAAAAATAATAAAATAGTGCATTTAAATCAAATATGTTTTGTCCAATTCCTAAAATCTCATCAAAACACCAAAGAAATGGCCATGAGATTTATCATAGATCAAACAAGGTCAAAGGACCTTGGAGAAAAAATTTCATGATTTTTGGACACTTAAAAATATTTTTAAACAATTAAAAACAAATGCAAAATCAATTAATTCATGAAAAATATTAATAATGATCCAAAAAATAATTTTAGTTCAGAATATGAAACAGAAAAATATTTGAATTTTTTTGGTGAAAGTCCCATATTTTTTGGATCAATATTGAATTTAATATGAATTATTGAAGAAAATGCAATTAAAATAAAATTTCAGAAATTCTAAAATACGTGGACCATCAGATCTCCCTCATTAATTGAGGTGGCAAATCTGATGATCCAAAGCGCGCGTTCCACATATACGTGAGTCAACTGCGTGGCAAATGTGGTAATCAACACCAACGCTTAGGATTAAAACGTGAGAGAAGGATCATGTGGTTCAGAGGTTGGCCAAGTCATCGCCGGAGCCAGAGCTCCGGTCATCTTCTCCGGTGAACCTCACCGGACTGGTCAAGATGAACTATCACCAAAAAAAGAAACAAGGACATGATCTTAAAGAAAAAATTGCATTGAGCTCGAATCTGACCTCCATTAATTCCAATTCCAAATATATTAAGAGATATGTGGATTTGAAATTTGAGGTATATGAACTGAGTTGCTTCGATATGGCCTCAAAGCAACTCAATCTTCTTGCCTACATTGGTAGGACTTCAGACAACCAAAGAATCAATGCATTTGAGTAAGAATTTAAGAGAATCGAAGAGTTTAAAATTTCTGAAAATTACCTTCAATGGAGGTATGAACTCGATGGATCTTGATCTTGCTTTTGCTTGGACTCACTCTACTTGCTTGCAGGAGAAGGATCAAGTGGTTTAGAAGCAATGGATTCCTGGAGAATTGAATTCCAAAACAATGGAGATTCAAGCTCAAATTCAAATGAATTTATCAGGCTTATCATATGAGAATGAAGGGTTTGAAGTGGGGGATCAAAGATGGCGCAATGGTGTGTGAATTTCTGAGTAATTGAAGCTCTATTTATAGCTGAATTATGTGATATTTGCACACTCACTTCCATTTTCCAAATTTGGCAAATGTGATGTAATGTTGCATGGGCGCGCATAGGCCCATGAAATGATGGTTTGAAGTCCATAATTGAAGATCAGATGTGTTGAAGTAGGCTTGGATTGCAAGGCACATGTACATTGATGCTTGAAGTTTGATCCATGCCAAATGATATCATCTTGTTTAAGCCATGTGCAGCCTATGCATCTCAAGTCCAAAATGAATGAATTTGAGCTCTTTGGAAAGGTGAGATGAAGAGGAACAAGTTTCATGTTGAATAATTTTTCATTTGGAGCTTGTAACTTGGAGTAATTTAAGGTAGAAGTTTGGGAAAATTTGACATATCAAAATTTTCTAAGTGTCAAGCCATATGTCTCAATATTCCACCCTGCTTAACTTTTTATATGAGCTTCAAATGAGAAAAATGTCTTCATCAAAGTTGTAGCTATCTCAAAGACCTTCAAAATGGTCACCAATTTCATGTCACTTGGATTTGAAATGATATATTTATGCATTTTTGAAGTTTGGAAAAATCACTTGATCAATGGTATAGGTCAAAAGTGACCTATAATGTAGCCTCATATCACATGCTCAAAAAAGTTGAATTAGCTCCCACTCCAAACATCAAAGTTGAAGTAGATACACTTAATTTGATTTTTCAACTTGGAAATCTTCCATCTCATAAAAATTGAGCAAGTTATGGCCTTGGGAAGTTGACCTTCAAATTGGGGTTTAGACAAAATGACCTATAATGTTTCAACATAGAAAATATTTTTCCAAGGAAAACTAGCTCTAGTTATCAACATGAAAGTTGTTTAGAATGTCACTTATAGTAAGTTTTCTCTTGGAAGTATTTTCATATGGTGAAAATTGTAGGAGATAGGGTCTAGGGAGACCCAGTTTTGATTAGATGAATTCATCTGGCCAACCACCATCAACCAACTTGCTAATTTCCAATTCTATTGACTTTATTGGCTCATGGTAGCTCATATATGAATAAGATTATGAATTTTTAAGTATCCCTTGATAAATTTGATCAATTGGTGAGATAGTTTGTTGGAGAAGTTACTCAAGTTACCCAGTCAAACTAGGGTTTCCAAGGCAAATCACCCTCAAACTCTTGAAGCAAACTTGATCAATATGACATGTAGAGATCATTGGGACTCATATATGATGTTCATGACCATCCTTGAATCAATCCATCGTTGTGCTCTTTGTTCATGAGGGTCTCAAACCCTAGATGTGGACTTGATAGATCAATGGGATCATGCCCTACCTACAAAAGAGTTAGGCAAATACAAAGACATATTTTTGGTATTTTGGTTAGTGAAAAATGACAAAATAAAAGTATTATACAATCACAAAGTGCTTGGTGATCTCTCCCAAAACAAACCCAATGAAAAGGGGTAAGGAGGATGCCAAGGTATGATCCCAATGATAATGCTTATGTTGGAAATGCAGGAGGGATCTTAGGTTCAAAATTGGGGTCTTACAGTTGTGTAATTTGAAATGTGAATCCTCGTGGATGTATAATTGTCAAGATAGATATTCAAAAGTTGATGGATGAGAATGTTATCCAGGTGCAACAGTCAAGGGATATGGGAAATGATGTGAACGTCATCATTATGGTGTTCAAGACCCCTAAGCGGGTAGTTATTCAATTTTATAGAAGCAACAATAATGTCAACAGATCGATATCTTCGTTGGTTATACGTGTCATACCCCAATTTTGTTCGGGTAAGGAAAAATCTTCAACCAGCATTCACTACCCAATGTTGTAAGACATGAATTTTATCTTAAGACATAGGTTCTATTTTAGGGTTTCTCAGCCCTTTGTGACATCAAGTCTTCAATGACATTTTCATCTGTTGAGATCCTAAAGAAGACATCTGTTGCATTTGTCTCTTACTGCTATTACTGAAGCATGGGATGGTATGTGCATTTTTGGTTAACAATGCCCATTTTGGTTTATCCATGAGATCTCTTTGTTTCAAAAGGCCCATTCACATAGACATGTCCATAATTAATATTGCAAAGTATGGTTCAAATCTTTTTACATCACTGGTCCAAAGTCCATTTTATTATCAGTAAGTATTAAGAGACATGATTATTTTTATGATCACTTGTCATTAAGCCCATTGCACATCTCAAATATATATGCCAAATCTCTAAACCATTCATAAAAACCTTAAACTAAATTTGCATCTTTTTTAAGTATGCGTATGTTGGTTTAGGTCAAGTCATCATATGTATGTGTATGTGTTGGTTTTGTGATTAAGGTTGATATTGCAATATTTGTGGCATATTTTATTTTAGACCTTTTGTCACATTTTATTTTGGTTAATATTAATGTGCTAAAGTTGACAAAGTTGAAAATCCAATTAAATTGCATTATGGCCCAATCCATTTTCAATTTGAGTTAAAGTTTTAATGTTTTAACTAATTAACACAAATAAAATATTGAGATAATGTTTTAAAAAAAGGAGATTAATTTCGTAATTGAATTTTTAATCCCAAAGTGTTACAAATAATTGCAAGTTCACATAATAATCCAAAATGGTTACATAATTATCCAAAAGTGGTCTCAAATTAAAATTGTACATGTTACAAACAACCAATACATAATCCAAATGCACTTTATCTAAAAGTTCTGTTACATCAAAAGAAATTCGAAAAAAAGTGGAAACTGTTGTAAGTCCAGCAGGTTGAGCAACGAACTTGTAAAGACATTTCCAAACTCTGTTGAACTCACAGCACCCCCCAATTCCAACCTCCACAGCAGGCGCATAACTTCCCTTTCAATCAATATCTCTTCACCTTTTTACAAACCTGCAAAACCAACTCAGAGATTAAAAAGGGCTTATCAAATAAGCACTTAAAAACTGGAAAATAATTGATGAAATGGACGGATTAATATTTTGCACAGTGAACCAAAGTGAACACCCAAGAATGTGTTCCATTATCCAATCCAAACAACTCTAAATCCATAGAATAATCATCCCACAAAATCTGGAAAAAGGATAACCTAACAAGTTATCTCAAAAACCTAAAAAAATTCATCATTGATATAAAACAGAGATTAACAGTAGAAAAGAGAACGGTTTTTGAGAATCCAAGAAGAAGTTATCAAAATATTTTTATGCTAACATAAAACCCTAAATAACAAAATAAACATTTTTTTTGAGAATCCAGGAACAATAAAAAAATAATTTGTTAAGCACCAAAACCCTAACATTCAAACCAAGCAACAAAAGTACTCAATACCAAAGAAAGAGGAAGACGAAGAGAAGTTAAGAAGACGAAGTGACTTATCTGAAGCACGGTGGGGAGACGTCGCCGGCGTTTGACTCCAACCAAGTAAAATCTCCATTCCCGTTTGAACTTTTGCACCATTATCTTCACATCTCCACACTGGTTGAAAACCCTTTATCGATTTCTCAAAACCATGACTGTAGAAGGTTAAATTTAAGAATTAGGGTTTGAGTTTTCAACTGTTTGTTGTTTAGTGTTTAGGTTTGTTTCGTTGAGAGAACGAACTAGGTTTTGTGGGTCGTGAGAGAAAGAGCGTTAGGGTTAGGTTTTAGGTTTGAGTTCCCTTTTGGAGTGCCGATCCGGCCATTTGAAAAGGTTTTTGGAAGAACTAAGGTCGGATATGAAATCACCGGCCAAAAACAAGTAGGGTTCGTGTTTAAAAGTTTGGGTTTAGGGTTGGAGGTCGCCGGAGAAGAAGGCGGCGTCGCCACGGTTGGCCGGCCACCACCGTCTTCTCCGGTAAGTTTGGTCGGGGGTGGTGACGGAGAAGAAGAAGAAGTTACAGAGCAACTTTGTTTTCAAAAGTGAAGAGAGAGAATGAGAGGAGAAAATGAATGCTCTCTCTCTCAATTTCCATTTTTATGTGGTGATGCCGACGGCTGCATGGGCGCCAAGTGGCCCCTTCTTCTAGCGCCACACAAGTTTGACTTCTGAGTTAACCAGGGGATCCTGTATGTGTAACACCCCAATAAAAATAAATAATTATTTAATTTAAGCTAATATTATATTTATTAACTTAATTAAGTAATTGGAATTATGGGATTATTATTATTATTATTATTGGGATAATAATATAAATTGGAAAATATATAAGTGTGAAATAAGGAAAAGGAATCCCATTTTGGTAAAAAGAGTTTTACGTGAAACAGAGAAGCGGCTGAAAAGTGGAAAGTGGAGAAAGGGCAAAGAGGAAGAGCAAGGGCAAAGGTTGGAGAAGAGAAAAGCTTGGAGCTCAAAGATTTGCCGGATTAATCAGGTAAGGGGGGTTTATCGTCGTTTAATGGGTATTATAGATTAACATGTAATGGGTAGTGATAAACCGTTGATTTGACCCTAATTGGGAATGTGGAATGCTGAGAAATTGTGTTGGATAAGTTGTGTTAAAGTTGTAATTGAATCTGTATTTGAGTGTGTTGTGATTTTCCGAACATATCGCTTCTTACGGAATTGGAATCGGAGGTCCGGAAGTCCTCCAACGGCGGAAAATGCGGAGAATTCTGCATTCTGCTTCGTGTTAGCGCAGGAACAGCTTTCTGTCTTGCGTTAACCGGTTAACCCAGGATGTTAACCGGTTAACACTGTATTGAATTATGAAATATTGCTGTTTGTCTTGCGTTAACCGGTTAACCCAGGGTGTTAACCGGTTAACACTGTTGTAATTTGTGAAAATTGTTGTTCTGTCTGCGTTAACCGGTTAACCCAGGGCGTTAACCGGTTAACACCGTTGGAAATTGGAAAAATTGATATTTTAATGTTGTGAACATAATTGGTGATTGGCCTATTATAGTTAATTGTGATGAGTAATTTTGTTGGGTTTATGTTATGAAGTGTTGATACAAGTATGAATGAGTGTGAAGTTGTTTCCGTGTACGGACAGTTGTAAAAGATTCTGAGTTGTAGGCTTGGTGAGCCAAAGTTGATTTTAAGTTGATTGTGTTGAAAATATTGTTGTGTTGCTATTGTTATTATGTTGTGGGAATTTAAAGTCGTGTATGTCATGTAAATTCATATGCATTAAGTCGGAGCTTTGCTCACACCACGTTGGCCTGGATTGGCAAATTTTAAGTTGAAAGTTGAAGGCTTATGCCTTGATGCCCAATAAAATGGCAATGATTTTAAGTTGGGAGTTTTACTCCGAATGGTACCACATGCATGATGAGTCGAGTCTCATTAGAGTTGCATTTTGTTGGTTTGTTGTATGGCGTAAAATATGAATGGATGTATTCCAGTATTATATGTGTGTTGTGTGTTGGGTGTTGTGTTGATGTTGAGTATGATTGAGTTGATATTGCCGTTGCTGAATGTGTAATCTGATTTGGGTGATGAAACGTGTTAAATTACTTAACATTGCATGATATTTTATAATGCTTATTATATCGATTGAGGAACTCACCCTTACAACTATTTTTCAGGTAACAAGCAGTGATTGAGTAGAAGCTAGTGCTTGGAGTCTAGTGTAGTCTCCTTAGTAGGTCATGCTCTGATAGATGTAACATCGGGACGGGATGTTTAATTGTTTTATTGTTGGTTGTTGACCCATTTTACATGTAATATGTTATATGTTTTGATTGGTTGATTTGATTTCTATCCGCTGCGAATTATGCAAAAATGTTATTTTGATTAAATAAAGAAGCATGACAGTTATTATGGTGTGGAGTGGTTGTGTGACACCCTTAATTGCATCTTTACTCTGATTGATATGTTGTTATTTTAATTAAATATTTGGGGTATTTTAGAAGGGTGTTACATTAGTGGTATCAGAGCAGGTCGGTCTGTCCGGCCAGTTGTCGTGTCGTTACCGTCTAACAATTGTGTATTGTTACTAATCTAACTTTAAGTTGTGTTGTAATGATAAGTTGAAATGGCTGGAAGGAATGACGCTGCAATGGCTGCCGCAATGCAAGCGATGGCACAAGCTGTGCAGAACTTGCCAAATGCTGGTGGAGATGCTGGATCACGTAGCTTGGCGACTTTTCAAAGAGAGAATCCGCCGGTGTTTAAAGGGAAGCATGATCCAGATGCAGCCTTGGGATGGTTGAAAGAGATTGAGAGAATCTTCCGTGTTATGGATTGCACTCCAGCTCAGAAGGTTCGGTATGGTACTCACATGCTAGCAGTCGAAGCTGATGACTGGTGGCTAGAGACTCACGAGAGGTTGACCGTGGCAGGTGAAGTCATTACTTGGGATGTATTCCGTAGGGAATTCATGAGAAAGTATTATTCGGAAGATGTCCGTGGTAAGAAAGAAATTGAGTTCCTTGAACTGAAGCAAGGAAACATGTCTGTCACTGATTATGCTGCAAAATTTGTGGAGCTGTCCAAATTTTATCCTCATTACACTGGTGCTGGTGCTGAATTTTCAAAGTGCATCAAGTTTGAAAACGGACTGCGCTCTGAAATTAAGAAGGCTGTTGGGTATCAGAAGATACGCATTTTTACTGAATTGGTTGATAGCTGCAGGATATTTGAAGAAGACAATAATGCTCATTACAAGATTGTCAGTGACCGCAGGGGCAAGCAACATCAAAATCGTGGCAAGCCGTATGATGCTCCAGTGGGAAAAGGGAAACAAGGAGCTGCTCCGGCTCAGAGGACTAGTAGGGGAGGTGCTCCTGCTGGTATAGTTTGTTTCAAATGTGGTCAGGCTGGTCATAAGAGTAATGTATGCACTGCTGAAGTAAAGAGGTGTTTTCGCTGTGGTAAGACTGGCCATGCAATAGCTGATTGCAAGCACAAGGAAATGATTTGTTTTAATTGTGGCGAAGAGGGGCATATTGGAAGTCAGTGTCAGAAGCCAAAGAAATCTCAAACTGGAAAAGTGTTCGCATTGACCGGAACTCAAACCTCCAGTGAGGACAGACTTATCCGAGGTACATGTTTCATAAATGGTACTCCTTTAATTACTATTATTGATACCGGTGCTACACACTGTTTTATTTCTGCTAACTGTGCTCGAAGACTGGGTTTAAAATTGTCCGCTTTGGATGGTGAATTGATTGTTGAGACCCCAGCTAAGGGATCAATAACTACTTCTTTGGTATGTTTAAAATGTCCTTTGTCGATCTTCGATAGAGATTTCTATGTTGATTTAGTATGTTTGCCGTTGGATGGGATGGATGTAATTCTTGGTATGAACTGGTTAGAGTATAATTATGTTCATATAAATTGTCATCATAAGTCAGTAAGGTTTTCCACTCCTGAAGAGGAAGGAGTTGACTTATTACCTTTCGGAGAATTGCGAAAATTGATGAAAGAGGGAGCTCAGATGTTTTCTTTGATGGCGACGTTGTCGGTTGAGAGTAAAGCTAAGATTGAGGAACTGTTAGTGGTGAAAGAATTCCCTGAAGTTTTTCCTGATGAAATTCCTAGTGTGCCGCCAGAGAGGGAAGTTGAATTTACTATTGATCTGGTACCTGGTACTAGGCCTATTTCGATGGCACCGTATAGAATGTCGGCATCGGAATTGTATGAATTAAAGAAGCAATTGGAAGACTTACTTGAGAAGAAGTTTATAAGACCAAGTGTGTCGCCGTGGGGAGCTCCAGTGTTGCTAGTAAAGAAGAAAGATGGTAGTATGAGGCTTTGTATTGATTATAGACAATTGAATAAAGTAACGATTAAGAATAAGTATCCACTACCGAGAATAGATGATTTGATGGATCAATTAGTGGGTGCTTGTGTGTTCAGAAAAATTGATTTGAGATCGGGCTATCATCAGATCAAGGTGAAAGATGAAGACATCCAGAAGACATCGTTCAGAACTCGGTATGGACATTATGAGTATTCTGTGATGCCTTTCGGTGTTACTAATGCGCCGGGAGTATTTATGGAATACATGAATCGTATTTTCCATACTTATCTGGATCATTTTGTGGTAGTATTTATTGATGATATTTTGATTTACTCTAAGTCCGAAGAAGAGCACAAGGAACATTTGAGATTAGTGTTGGATGTTTTGAAAGATAAGAAATTTTATGCGAAGCTGTCCAAGTGTGAGTTTTGGTTAAGAGAAGTCAGTTTTCTCGGCCATGTAATTTCAGGAAAAGGTATTGCTGTAGATCCTTCCAAGGTCGAAGCTGTTTTGCAATGGGAGACCCCTAAGTCGGCTACCGAAATTAGAAGCTTTTTGGGATTAGCTGGATATTATAGAAGGTTTATTGAAGGATTTTCTGAGTTAGCACTTCCGTTAACTAAATTAACTAGTAAAGGTAAAGCTTTCGTGTGGGATGTTCAGTGCGAAGAAAGTTTTAATGAATTAAAAAGGAGGTTGACGTCGGCGCCGGTTTTGACTTTGCCAAATCCGGAGGAACCGTTTATAATCTACTGTGATGCTTCATTGATGGGTTTAGGAGGTGTGCTCATGCAAAATAATAAAGTAATTGCTTATGCGTCGCGACAATTAAGAATTCATGAAATGAACTATCCTACGCATGATCTTGAACTTGCTGCTGTGGTGTTTGTGCTAAAAATCTGGAGGCATTACCTTTATGGTTCCAGATTTGAAGTTTTCAGCGATCATAAAAGTTTAAAGTATCTATTTGATCAGAAAGAGCTGAACATGAGACAACGTAGGTGGTTAGAATTGCTTAAGGATTATGATTTCGGGTTGAATTATCATCCAGGAAAAGCAAATGTTGTCGCCGATGCTTTAAGTAGAAAGACCTTGCATGTGTCAGCAATGATGATTAAGGAGTTGGAATTAATTGAGCAATTTCGTGATATGAGTTTGGTTTGCGAAGTAACCCCGCAGAGTGTAATGCTAGGAATGCTAAAGATTAATAATGATTTTATGGATAGTATCCGAGAGGCACAGACATTGGATGTGAAATTAGTAGATATCCTTAATCGTTATGGTCAATCAGAGAAGAGTGACTTTAAGATTGATGCGAGAGGTGTGTTGAAATTGGGGGAAAGAATTTGTATTCCTGATGATGCGATTTTGAAAAGAAGCATTCTAGAAGAGGGTCATAGAAGCAGTTTGAGTATTCATCCAGGAGCTACTAAAATGTATCAGGATTTAAAGAAAATATTTTGGTGGCCCAGAATGAAAGAAGATGTGGCTCGTTTTGTGTATGCGTGCCTAACTTGTCAGAAGTCAAAGATTGAGCATCAGAAGCCGTCTGGGCTAATGCAACCGTTGGCTATTCCAGAGTGGAAGTGGGATAGTATCAGTATGGATTTTGTTTCTGGTTTACCGAGGACAAGTAAGAGTTTTGAAGCTATTTGGGTGATTGTTGATAGATTGACGAAATCGGCTCATTTCATTCCGATTAGAATGGATTATCCGTTAGAGAGATTAGCTGAGTTGTATATTGAGAAGATTGTAAGTTTGCATGGTATTCCGTCGAGTATTGTTTCGGACAGAGATCCTAGATTTACATCGAAGTTCTGGGAAGGTTTGCAGAGGGCTTTGGGAACTAAGCTGAGATTGAGTTCTGCATATCATCCGCAGACTGATGGTCAGACTGAGAGGACGATTCAGTCATTAGAGGATCTTTTGAGAGCTTGTGTTTTGGAAAAGGGAGGTACTTGGGATTGTTATTTGCCTTTGATTGAGTTTACCTACAACAATAGTTTTCATTCGAGCATTGGTATGGCGCCGTTTGAAGCTTTGTATGGTAGGAGATGTCGGACACCGTTATGTTGGTATGAGTCCGGTGAGAGTGCTGTGGTTGGACCGGAGATTGTTCAACAAACTACGGAAAAGATTAAGATGATTCAGGAGAAGATGAGAATTGCTCAGAGTCGTCAGAAGAGTTATCACGACAAGAGGAGGAAGTCACTTGAGTTTCAAGAGGGAGACCATGTGTTTCTTCGTGTTACTCCGATAACTGGGGTTGGTCGAGCTTTGAAGTCGAAGAAGTTGACACCTCGATTTATTGGTCCTTATCAGATTTTGGAGAGGATAGGAGAGGTAGCCTATCGTATCGCTTTACCGCCGTCACTTGCGAATTTGCATGAGGTTTTTCATGTGTCTCAGTTGAGGAGGTACATTCCCGATCCGTCGCATGTAGTCCAAGTGGATGATGTACAGGTGAGAGATAACCTGACTGTTGAAACATCACCTATGAGGATCGAGGATCGAGAGTTGAAGCAGTTGCGGGGTAAAGAGATTGCCTTGGTGAAGGTAGCTTGGGGAGGACCAGCAGGTGGCAATGTGACTTGGGAACTTGAGAGTCAGATGAAGGAGTCTTATCCTGAGTTATTCGCTTGAGGTATGTTTTCGAGGACGAAAACTCTTTTAGTAGGGGAGAGTTGTAACACCCCAATAAAAATAAATAATTATTTAATTTAAGCTAATATTATATTTATTAACTTAATTAAGTAATTGGAATTATGGGATTATTATTATTATTATTATTATTGGGATAATAATATAAATTGGAAAATATATAAGTGTGAAATAAGGAAAAGGAATCCCATTTTGGTAAAAAGAGTTTTACGTGAAACAGAGAAGCGGCTGAAAAGTGGAAAGTGGAGAAAGGGCAAAGAGGAAGAGCAAGGGCAAAGGTTGGAGAAGAGAAAAGCTTGGAGCTCAAAGATTTGCCGGATTAATCAGGTAAGGGGGGTTTATCGTCGTTTAATGGGTATTATAGATTAACATGTAATGGGTAGTGATAAACCGTTGATTTGACCCTAATTGGGAATGTGGAATGCTGAGAAATTGTGTTGGATAAGTTGTGTTAAAGTTGTAATTGAATCTGTATTTGAGTGTGTTGTGATTTTCCGAACATATCGCTTCTTACGGAATTGGAATCGGAGGTCCGGAAGTCCTCCAACGGCGGAAAATGCGGAGAATTCTGCATTCTGCTTCGTGTTAGCGCAGGAACAGCTTTCTGTCTTGCGTTAACCAGTTAACCCAGGATGTTAACCGGTTAACACTGTATTGAATTATGAAATATTGCTGTTTGTCTTGCGTTAACCGGTTAACCCAGGGTGTTAACCGGTTAACACTGTTGTAATTTGTGAAAATTGCTGTTCTGTCTGCGTTAACCGGTTAACACTGTTGGAAATTGGAAAAATTGATATTTTAATGTTGTGAACATAATTGGTGATTGGCCTATTATAGTTAATTGTGATGAGTAATTTTGTTGGGTTTATGTTATGAAGTGTTGATACAAGTATGAATGAGTGTGAAGTTGTTTCCGTGTACGGACAGTTGTAAAAGATTCTGAGTTGTAGGCTTGGTGAGCCAAAGTTGATTTTAAGTTGATTGTGTTGAAAATATTGTTGTGTTGCTATTGTTATTATGTTGTGGGAATTTAAAGTCGTGTATGTCATGTAAATTCATATGCATTAAGTCGGAGCTTTGCTCACACCACTTTGGCCTGGATTGGCAAATTTTAAGTTGAAAGTTGAAGGCTTATGCCTTGATGCCCAATAAAATGGCAATGATTTTAAGTTGGGAGTTTTACTCCGAATGGTACCACATGCATGATGAGTCGAGTCTCATTAGAGTTGCATTTTGTTGGTTTGTTGTATGGCGTAAAATATGAATGGATGTATTCCAGTATTATATGTGTGTTGTGTGTTGGGTGTTGTGTTGATGTTGAGTATGATTGAGTTGATATTGCCGTTGCTGAATGTGTAATCTGATTTGGGTGATGAAACGTGTTAAATTACTTAACATTGCATGATATTTTATAATGCTTATTATATCGATTGAGGAACTCACCCTTACAACTATTTTTCAGGTAACGAGCAGTGATTGAGTAGAAGCTAGTGCTTGGAGTCTAGTGTAGTCTCCTTAGTGGGTCATGCTCTGATAGATGTAACATCGGGACGGGATGTTTAATTGTTTTATTGTTGGTTGTTGACCCATTTTACATGTAATATGTTATATGTTTTGATTGGTTGATTTGATTTCTATCCGCTGCGAATTATGCAAAAATGTTATTTTGATTAAATAAAGAAGCATGACAGTTATTATGGTGTGGAGTGGTTGTGTGACACCCTTAATTGCATCTTTACTCTGATTGATATGTTGTTATTTTAATTAAATATTTGGGGTATTTTAGAAGGGTGTTACAGTATGGATCCCCCCACCATATGCTGGTGCACCCGCTCAAGCCTACCTCTTGATTCGTTGACTGGGTCAAAGTCCTCACATCTAAGGGTCCAGAACCTCCTCACAAGGTCAACAGTTGACCAGGCCTTACAGGCCTTGCTGGTCTCGTTTTGGGCCAACCCAGGTTGGGCCCGAAGACTCTTTTTTCCAAACGAACCCCCTGTTTTGTTCATTACCGCCCAGATTTGGGCCTTCTCTTGCCTAGCCCATTTTCTTCATTTTTTTTATTTGTTCTTTCTTTTTATTATATTTTTCATAAACACTTATAAAATATATATTAGATAGTTATTAATTCCTAAATGATAATTATTTAATTATTTTACAATATTTAAATATTTTATTTACTTTCATTTCATTTATTTCATTTACTTTCAAAATTATATATATGTTGTTAATATTATTATTAATACCTAATTAATTGTTTGTTTATATTATCACTATTTAATTACTCATATTATTTAATCAAACAATTTATTATTTATTTAAGTAATTAATTATATTATTATTACTATCACTTATAATTTAGATAATTACTTATTTTTGTGGAATGTATGTGTATTATTATTTTGTATTTATTTATTTATACTGAGTCTTGAATACATACGTATGACGTGTTATAATTGTGAGAAGATTATGTCATTTTCACCGATTTAAAATCATTCGAACCAATTTCAAAAATAAATCACATATTTCTCTATTCAAAGTCGAGCCCATTTTCAAACACCTTTGTAAGTCGATTACTTGTAAAAGTATCGCCACCAACCTCACATGGCTTACTCTAGGGCCTTCTTACAATGAGACCTATTCAATTTTAATCAATCGATTAGATGAACTATTCACTAAATAAATTCAATTCATTCATAAAATACAAATTTAAAACCTCGATCCAACATTGAGTATTCTTTATTAAGAATTAAAATACCTGGTCACAATTAAATGTTATTTCACTTAGGAATAAAAGAGGTAATGGTTTTGAGTTTTCAATTCCTCTCCTTGATTATTTAAACACGAACTCTTTTACTCGACTAATCGAATAATCATCATTTCTAATCCACCTAAGGACAAATACATCAAAGTCTTTTACAACGAGAAATAAAAAAGGGAGATGACTTTGAGTCTTCAATTTTTCTCCTCGACTATTCGAATACAAGTTCTCTTACTTGGTTAGTCAAATAGTTGTCGTTCCTCTACAAACCTCCAAACCCCGATTAAATCAAAATATTTTCACAGTAAGCTAAATGAAAAGGGAGTCGACTTTGAGTTTTCAACTTCACTCCTCAATTGGTCAAATACGAGTTCTCTTACTCGGTCAGTCGAACAATTGTCATTTCTTCGCAAACATACAACTTAACTAAATCATTTTCTTAACAAACTATATGAAAAAGGAGATGGTTTTGAGCTTTCAACTCTTCTTCTTAAATGCTTGGATATGAGTTGTGTTACTCAGTCGTTCAAGTACTTGTCGTTCATTCTAAAATACGTCAAACATATACAACCTTATTTTCATAAATATTCAGATGAAACAGAAAACGGTCTAGAGTCTTCTATTCCCTTTCTCGATTATTAGGATACGAGTTGTCTTACTCGATTATCCGAGTATTCGTCATCCTTTCAAAACACCTTAACTACTATCAAATCCTTTTTATAATCAAGGATGAAAAAGAAAGTGGTCTAGAGTCTTCTATTCCCTTTCCCGACTGTAAGGATACGAGTTGTCTTACTCAACCATCCGAGTGATCGTCATCCAACCAAAAACATCTCAACCAATCAAAACGTCTAACATATTAATCTAACTTGTCACCCTCATATGATCAAAACTCTTTTCAGAAAGAACACTGTCTAATCCTTTCTAATGCACACAACAAACTAGTGCTTAAGCCTCCGCCGAGAGTAGACAAGCCAACGTTTAGCCTTTAGAACGCGACCTAAAACAGCTGTTCACTAAAAGACACCAACCAACCGTAGTTCCCCGAACTACGAATGCTCTGATTTCCTTATTACACCATAAGGATACGTAGGCAGGAGATTGCTGTATCTTCGCGAGCACACTAATAAAAAACCTCCCTTTTCCTTTTTCTGAGGTTCACATCCATTTCTATTTTCAATATATTTATTACCCGGAGATAACAAAAAAACTTAAATTAACACTCGAAACGCACATTAGAACTAAAAGGTTCCCGTTGAGTACAACAGACGTAAGGGGTGCTAATACCTTCCCCTTACGTAATCCACTCCTGAACCCGAATATGGTTGCGACGACCATTATTCTATTTCCTAAAGGTTTTATCGATATTTCCCTATTCCTTCATTGGGATAAATACAGTTTGGTGGTGAGTCTGTTCGAACGTAACTTTTCCGTGACCATCGCGAGGAATCGTATTTTTCGAGATGCGACAGATGGCGACTCTGCTGAGGAATAGCTCCAAGCAAAAGAGAGTGAAGCCTAATTTAATTCAATTGATGTATTGTGTGTTAATTTTGTTTATATGTTTATTATTTATTTTGTTATTATTATGTTTTCATAATTATTGTATGATGTTTTATTGGCAATGTATTATTGGGGTTCTCTGGTTGGTGATACTTTGTGAGATAGGCTCTCCACCCGAGTCTGAGAAAAACCATAAGATTAAGTTGGTGGTTGCGTAGTGGGCGCCCACAAAGAGTCTTCCTTGTTGGGAAGATATGAAGACCCTGCCTAGAGGAGATTCTCTTGTAATATTATTGCCCGACGAGTTTTCGTCACGATGATAGTATTCTCAAGTTGGATCAATGACTCTAGGGACCTTTTAACCCAATATATCTGGTGGTTATGTAGTATCTACCTGAAAAGTCCCAGACTTATTGGGTTAATACGAAAGATCCAATCAGATGAGATCCCTTGGGCGTATTACTACCTTACAATGGTATTCCCAATCTCAATCTATGACTCCGAGCACCTTATTAGAACCTTGGACTCGAGAGTTGTGTAGTATGGACCCACTAGGAGTCTTCCTCTTTGGGACCATACGAAGGCCTCACCCAAACGAGACTCTATTTGGGGATGTTATTTGCAGATGAGTTTTTGTCATGACAATAACCTTCCTAAATAGTGATTGATGACTTTGGGAACCTCTTAACTTTAGCATCCTCCCAAAAGGGTTTTGTTTCGTAACCAAGAATACACGCTCTCACGACCTGTATATTGACTTGCCTGTAGCACACATAACATCATTCATAACATAACATTCATATTATTTTATTTCCAAGGAATCTGAGTGTCATGAGTTGCAGGAATTCAAGAAACATGGAATCAAGCAAAAGAAACATTTACTCTTTCAAGTTCAAGGATCCCGATCTAAAGAGCTTAGGTGATTTGGTCTCTCAGATGCACCCGGTGTACAGAATTAACTTTGGGAAGAATTATGGAAACCTACTCAATATCCTCAACCAACGAGTAGACTATACAACTTTAATCACTTTGGCCCAATTCTATGACCTACCTTTAAGATGCTTCACGTTCCAAGACTTCCAGCTAGCACCAACGTTGGAAGAATTCGAGTGTCTTGTTAGGATTCCTATGGAGAACAAGCCACTATTTGAAGGGATAGATGAATCTTTGCCCCTTGAGATCATTGCTAGCACGCTTCACATGGATGAAAAGGAAGCAGAGGCTAACCTAGAGACCAAAGGGAATACCAAAGGATTCTCGCTAAATTTTCTCTTGGAAAGAGCTCATACCCTATTAAAATCAGAAAGTTGGGATGCTTGTTACTCTGCTATTGCATTGGCCATCTATGGCGTCGTCCTGTTCCCGAATATGGATGGTTTCGTAGACATGGCTGCCATTTGTGTTTTCCTTACTGGGAACCTAGTACCCACTCTATTAGCTGATGTTTACTATTACATAAGCCATATGTACACTAAGAAGAAGGGATTGATTGCTTGTTGTGATCCTTTATTATATCAATGGTTTCTAGAACATATTCCGAAGACATGTGCTTGGGTTGAACAGACAGATGTTAGTTGGCCTCAGAGATTGGGATCACTCCGATCCAAAGATCTCTCTTGGTATTTCAAAGAATACATCAACATAGACATCATATTCAGCTGTGGGGATTTCCCTAATCTACCACTTATTGGAACTCAAGGATGTGTGAATGCTAACCCGGTTCTATCACTCAGACAACTTGGCTACCCAATGGAAGGTCCTCTAGAGGCAAAATCTTTGGAAGCTTTCTTATTACTTGACTTTGGGGTTGAGAATCCTAGCTTGTTCCAACGAATCAAAGAGGCTTGGAAGAATGTCAATCGAAAAAGGAAAGTTAATTTAGGGAGAGAAAATGGGATTACAAAAGAACCATATTTTCAGTGGGTAAAGGAAAGGGTGGAGATGATTAAAATGCCATTTGTCATTTGGACACCTATACCTCTTCCTGAACCTAGGCTCACCGATGTCCCTATTGAAGAAATGGAGGAACTCAAGACCACCATGGCAAAGCTAGAAAAAGAGAATGAAGAGTTGCAGATAAAACTCCAACAAACCATCAATGAGAAAAACACCATGAAGTGGGAGCTTGAGAGAAAAGAGGCACAACTTCAGGCACATGTGGAAAAATTCAACAAAGAGGATCATAAGAGGAAAAAGATCAAAGTGGGATTAGAACAAGCTAACCATTGTTTAGATACTCTTAAGGGTCAACTACGACGAGCTCAGAAAGAATGTCAAGACAATGAGCGTTGGTGGCATCTAGCCACGAAGGAAAACAAGACGATAAGGGATACACTTGGGGCTCAGATTAAAGAGCTCACCAATTTTGTTCGTCATGCAAAGGCTAAAGTAGATCAGGAACACCGACTTAAGAACATAGCCACCGAAGCTTCTAGGGTTTCACCCATGATATGGGAGGAGAAGTGTCGAGAAGTAAGAGATGCAAAAGAGTATACCAGCTATTGGAAGAACTAGCTAGAGTCATTACACCAAGACAACTCCATATGGTTGAAGGAGCGAGACTATTGAAGGAGAATTGCGATCCAAAACGCAGCGGAAATTAAAATTTTCTCCTTTAGAGATCCTTACAAATGGTCATGATTAGTGATAGAATATTTACCTCTTGTGACGATTGAAACCTTTGGTGCAGATCTCTTGTGACGATCAAAACCTTTGATGCAGATCCACGGAGCGATCACGAACGTTGAACGATGACAACGTCTCTACTCAGTCCACACGAACGAATTCCTTCAATCTCAGTGCTAGCTGGTACGAATGAAGGCTTTGAGTGAGTGAGTGAGTGAGAGAGAGAGAGAGAGAATGAGAAAATGAAAATAATGCAACCGTAATCAATGCTTCTGCACAAGGGTTTTATTTATAGAACCACTTGTGTGGGCTTCAAGCTAAAAGGCCCACTTAAGTGTATTTTGGCCCATATCTTATAATATGCCCAAAATCACTTAAGCTCATGGTACCTTACCATATTTCGTATTCTACTTAAGTACACCGTACCTTTACGATGTTCTACAATTCACTTGAGGGAACCGTACCTTACGGTGTTCCTTAGTTACTCTATCTCTCATCAATCTGTCCTTTGTGTGTGACCCTATAGGTTTTCGCGGCATTGGCAATTATATTAAATCATGTATTTAACATAATAAACAGTGAGCGGTATCTAGCAACACATCACTGCTACCCAAGACACGAAAATGTCATGTGATCTGAGAAAACCTTCTGTGATAATACTTATGTGTATAATTACCCTTTTGCCCTTATGTCTATATTGAACACAAGGCATAGACCGTGTCATCCTTGTCCAGTTCAATATTGGGCCCATAGACATTTATCATGTTATGCAGGATGGGCAAATTCCATCTAGGTCACTCATGTCCCTCAGCATGCTTCGTGGAGTACCCATCAACTGTCTTTATGGTTATCCAGTTACGGACAATGTTGGATCAGCAATAAAGTACTCGACTCTACATCTATGGTCCATATTGGTTTCAGGTCGAAGAGTGGTATACACCATTATCACCATGAGAATAACTTATGACACTTTGCATAACTTTCTATATAGTATTCTCATAGCGGGTCAATCCGGTATAAATATTACTCCTAATATTCATACCTATGTTTAAGACTTGATAACTCTTTATCCATGATCCATGAGATGTGATCATCAGTCTACAAACATAATAATCTTAATGCTTTAATGTTATCCCACTTCACACTAAAGCTCGACTACGGATACTTTAAGAATAGTGTCCTTATGTTTAATGTGATCTCATGATTAAGTCATACTTGATACATTAAACAGACTAGCTAATCTAGGGACTTTATTAAACAAATGTAATAAAGAAAAAACCTTTTATTATTAATAAATAATTCGATACAAGTACCAAAAGTATGGCCTCTAGGGCTTACACCAACAACTATGTGATTGAAGATTATGAATCCTTTAAGAAGACCATAGACTTCTTGCAAGGAGATATGGATAAGTTTCGTGCAAAGCTTGATGGGCTAGTGGGGTTCTGTAATTGGGCGGATAAAGAATTACCATGGAAGTTAAGAGACGCACTCGACAAATTGAAGGAAGATATAACTCCTCCAGCCATAATTAGTTTCATTCTGCTCTATAGAGGGTTGCTGAAGAGTTTCAAGGAGGAACTAGAAGAGCTTCAAGCCAGAAAACCAGCAGTTTAATTTTCTTATGTCTTATATTTTGTTCCTTTAATAAATGTATTTTCGAACTATGGCCTTTTGGACCCCTATGTCATGTACTTGAATGAATGACGTTTAAAAATTACTCCATTATTGCTATTCTAAGTATTTCTTGTTTCTTCGAATTACTAACAACTAATGAAACTCGAACGATTCCCTGAAAATGAAATACGCATGACATTCGCATCTTCATTATGCATCATGCTTCATAAAAATTCAAAAAAACTTACCCAACCTTTTTACCCTTTATCCAGCCACATGACTAATCAATTTCGATACGAGACACGAAGCACCTACAAGATGACGTTAGAGCAAGTTGAGGCTAACCAAATTACCATGAGGACAGACATCAATACGATCCAAGAGAAAATGGATCAACTGTTGGAGACAATGCTCGCAATTGCTCAAAGAGAGAGGATTGAGGAGGAAGAAGCTAGGGAAAAAAGGAATGATGGCACACCATATTTGAACCCCCAAGACGAGAGTTACGTCCCCACCAAGAAGAGACTGGTTCAGATACCGGTAGGAGGCAAAGGAGATGGAGATCATGCAGAGCCTTCTGATACGTCTACTCATCATGGATCCGAAATGAGAGACGACCAGTACGATGCTTTCTATATGCATGATCTGTGAGCAAATTCTTTACTTTGAATAAGTTTTGAATGATATCAAATTGTGTGATCATTGTCTAATTGTTGGTTGTGCATTATTTTACATGTTTCATTTGTGTTTTTAGCCTATACTATTGTTTCGTGTCTATACATAAAGATCCACATTGATACATTTCTTAAAAGAACTCATAAAAACTGTTTTGTGTCAGTATGTATCGATACATGTTCATCTTCATCGATACATAAATTTGTTTTAAATCACAAAACGTTTTTGCTTCAGTATGTATCGATACATACAAGCTTTGTATTGATACATGCTTAGTTAAAATGTTCTATGTATCGATACATACGAGCTTTGTATAGATACATGCTTAGTTAAAATGTTCTATGTATCGATACATACGAGCTTTGTATTTATACATGCTTGTATTAATTCTCTAAAATTAATCAAAGCTACAGTATGTATCGATGCATAATCTTTTGTATCAATACATAATTCTGTTTTGTCTACTAACAGTTTCTGTCTTTCACATATAAGAAGTATTTTGACAGCTCAGTTAAGTAGTACGAATTCAGAAGTGAAAAACAGTTGTAACACAAATCAAAGGAGTGTGTAGCAGCAATTGTTTTGAGCAGTTAGAAACCTGAAAGAGACTTCATCTTCTTCATCTTCTCAATCTCTTTTCTTCAAGAACATCAACACATAATCATTCTTGTTCTTTGGATTAAAGGATCAACGAGATAACGTTCAGTGGAACGATCAAGGATCTAGCTGAGGTGTTCAGTGGAACGATCGAGGATCTAGCTGAGTTGAAGGTTGAAGGGGGTTTCGAGGAAAAACCAAATGGTTTGTCCTTCAAGAACTGGAGTGTTCTTGCGGGTTTATTAGTCACGTTTGCAGAACAGATTCAGTCGTAGCGTAGGGTTTGGAAATTGGGTAATTTCGCAAACAGGTCGTGGAACCGGTGAATTGTTTGCAATTTCTTGCAGGAAATTCTTGATCGAGCTCAGATCAAGTGGAGGTTTTATACAAGAAGAAGATCTTGGGATTTAGATTTCTGTCTTTGTATTGAAACCTTGTATCAACGAATTCGGCATTATTGATAATTACAGTTCTCAATTTCATTTGAAATTGAGAGGGAGACGTACCCACACGCGAGGACGACAGTGGGGAACTTCCTTACCAAATCTCTACGTATTGTATTCTTTCCTTATCTATCTTTACGTTTTCAACAGTTTTGTGATTTCAGTTGGTGTATTGTGGCTATACATTTCGTGATACAATAGTGGCAAGAAAACTTCTTTATCTAAACTCCACCATTGTTCATCATTGATCACATACACACCAAATGTTTGACAAAACTGTCAGCTGAGTTTTATTCATTGGAATTAGAATTTAGTGATAAGTGCATTTGATTTGATAATATTCTGGTGTTAATAATCGTTATCGTTCTAATTCAAATCCAGCAATAAATTCGTGTGTCCGGTTTTCTAGTAGCGGTTCAGATTAGACGGAAGTCGATTCGGGACTGTAATTTTCCGCTAAGTTTCAGTAACTCTGATAAGATTTTTTAAATCCGTTTATTTAAAAGAGGTGATCTGTTCACCCCCCCTCTTGATCACTAGCCACACCGTCTAACAAGTGGTATCAGAGCGCCGGTTCGCTGGTGTTCTGTGGCTGCCTATAACGATATGGATTCTGAACCAAAGGGGGCGTATAATAGAGCGCCGATTTTCAACGATGAAAATTACGGCTACTGGAAAGACTGCATGCGAGTTCATATAAATTCTGTTGATAGGCTAGTATGGGCTGCCATTGAAAATGGTCCTTTTCAAATTACTAATAAAATTCTGAGATGTCTTAGCAAGGAATGGCAACCTAAAGTAACAACTATTAAGAAAGCCAACGATCTAACGACACTTACGATTACAACTCTGTTTGGAAAGCTGGAAGAACATCAGCAAGCATTAGAAAGTCTTGAAAAGTTTGAGAACAAAAGTAAAAAGGAAAAGGAGAAGAAGAGAGACAAAGAGGGAGAGAAGAAGCCAATAGCTCTTGTGGCCTCTAGCTCTAAGTCCTCACAAAAAGAGCAAAGTGACAATGATTCTAGTAGTGACAAAGATTCGGATGATGAGGAAATGGGACTTTTTGTAAGGAGATATAATAGATTCATTCGAAAGAATGGAGTCAAGCATTCCGACAAAAACCTCATGAAGTTTCGAAGACAATCTACAGATTCAAAACAGGAAGAGAATAAGAAGAGTAGAGGAAAAGGATCTTGTTTTAATTGTGGTAAATCTGGACATTATAAAATAGATTGTCCTATGAAGTATAAGGATCAAGGAAAAGCTCCACCAAAAGGGTACAGGAAACAAAGAAGAGCTTACATTGCATGGGAAAATGATAGTGATTCATCAAGCACACAAAGTTCAAGTGATAATGATGAAACCGCAAATCTGTGTCTTATGGCTCACACCAAAAATTTGTCCTACCACAAGAAGAAAATCAATGATAAAAAGGTAAAACAAGCCTATTATAATAATTTCTCTTCTATGTCTTTTTCTGAACTGAAAATAGCTTTTGAAAAACTGCATAACGAAGTTGTAGATGCTTTTAAAAGATTATCTTCCGATAAACAAATTTTTTCATTTCTGGAAGGTAAAGTATACAAAGCTGAAAAAGATTTAGAATGGTTAAAAGCTAGTATTGCAGAAAATTCAAAAAATATTGACATTGATGGATGTAGTAAAGTTGGGTATTGTGAAGCTTGTCATATTTGGCAATAAGAGGTAAACACTCTCAAGGTCAAATTGGAAAAAGCTTTACAACCTAAGGTTACTTATGCCGTTGACTCTAGGTTGTTTAAGAAGTCATTAAATCCATCATATGCAAAATACTCTTTTATTCCAAAGGATTTAATGAACAAGAATAAACAAACACATCATCATGGTTTATGTCATTATTGTTGTCGTGCTGGCCATACCATTGAGAAATGCAAGTTTAGAAGATTTCTTGTTCCTAAAGGTATTTATCAATGGAAGCCAAAAGGCAACCATGTTAGCACTTACCCACTTGGACCCAATGAAAATTGGGTACCAACTTCTCTCTTTTGATATTGTAGGATGAGTGCCTTGCTTCCGTAGATAGGAGATGGTTTCTTGACAGCGGTTGCTCAAGGCACATGACCGGTGACATATCGCTTTTTATAGACTTCAAAGCAAAGAAGAAGGGATATGTTACTTATGGAGACAATAACAAAGGAGCTATACTTGGCAAAGGTAGTGTAGGTAATCCCTCTACCACTACTATTTCTGATGTCCATTTAGTAGAGGGGCTTAAACACAATTTGTTAAGCATAAGTCAATTGTGTGACAAGGGTTATAAAGTTTCTTTCACAAAAACTTGCTGCATAATTGAACATGCTGAACAGAACGTTGTGTTTAAGGGTGTAAGAGTAAACAATATCTATATGCTTGACCTTTTTGATGTATCTTTAACAAGTACTAAATGTCTAGTTACCTTGAATGATGATTCTTGGCTTTGGCATAGACGTTTAGCGCATGTTAATTTCGATTTGCTTAATAAGGTTGTATCTAAGGATCTAGTAGTCGGTCTTCCAAAAATAAAATTTTCAAAAGACTACCTATGTGACGCGTGCCAAATGGGAAAACAAACGAGGGTCTCTTTTAAATCTAAAAATGTAATTTCAACTTCACGACCCCTTGAGCTTCTCCATATGGATCTCTTTGGACCTTCTAGGACAAAGAGCTTAGGTGGAAATTATTATGGTTTTGTAATCGTTGATGACTATTCTAGATTTACTTGGACTATATTCCTTCATAGCAAAGATGAAACTTTTTCTGCTTTTAAGAATTTTGCAAATCTGTCCCAAAACAAAAGGAATTCCAAAATAGTTACAATTCGTAGCGATCATGGTGGTGAATTTCAAAACTATCACTTTGATAAGTACTGTGACAAGTATGGTATTGAGCATAACTTTTCAGCTCCTCGAACTCCACAACAAAATGGCGTTGTGGAGCGTAAAAATCGCGTTTTAGAGGAGTTGGCAAGAACAATGCTAAATGAGGGTGGATTACCAAAATATTTTTGGGCTGATGCAGTTAGCACAACTTGTTATGTTTTAAACAGGATCTTAATTCGTCCTATTTTAAATAAAACTCCTTATGAGCTTTTAAAAGGAAGAAAGCCAAACTTGTCACATCTTCACGTATTCGGTTGTAAGTGTTTTGTTTTGAATAATGGTAAGGAAAATATTGGGAAGTTTGATGCAAAAGCGGATGAAGGTATCTTTCTTGGATACTCACAATCAAGTAAAGCATGTAGAGTATATAATAAGCGTTTACTTACTGTTGAAGAATCTGTCCATGTTTCTTTTGATGATTCTTATCCGAAAAGTGTCGGAAAAGGTATTTCTTTTGATGACGCAGGTGTATCTACAGAAGACATACTCAAGGAAGCTGTTACGGAAACTGATCAGTCCAGAACAGTTGCCCATGAGAAGGAGGAAGATACTAGTCATGAAGAAGATGAGGAAGAAAGGACAGCTGAAGTGAATGACCTTCCACCAGCTTGGAAATCTTCAAAAGACCATCCTATTGACAACATCTTGGGAGATATTTCAAAGGGAGTAATGACTCATTCTAAGATAAGTAATTTTTGTTCTCACTTCGCTTTTGTTTCACAAGTAGAACCTAAAAATGCCAAAGAGGCCTTGATTGATGAATGTTGGCTAATGGCCATGCAAGAAGAGCTTAATCAATTTAAAAGAAATGACGTTTGGGAACTTGTCCCTCGTCCGCGAGATCATCATATCATAGGTACTAAATGGGTTTTTAGAAATAAGCTTGATGAAAACGGAGTGATAACTAGGAACAAGGCACGTTTAGTAGCACAAGGGTATAACCAAGAGGAGGGCATAGACTATGAGGAAACTTATGCTCCAGTTGCTCGCCTTGAAGTTATACGTCTCTTGCTTGCCTATGCGTGTTCTAATAATTTTAAACTTTACCAAATGGACGTAAAGAGTGCGTTTCTAAATGGTGTCATAAATGGAGAGGTATATGTCTCACAACCTCCTGGTTTTGAGAATGCTGAAAATCCATATTATGTTTACAAATTAAAACGAGCTTTGTATGGTCTTAAACAAGCCCCTCGGGTTTGGTATGAAAGGCTTAGCAAATTTCTAATTGATCATGGATATTCAAGAGGTAAAGTGGATAATACTCTCTTTATTAAACACAAGGGAAAGCACATTCTTTTAGTTCAAGTTTATGTAGACGATATAATTTTTGGTTCAACTAACACACACTTGGTCGAAGAATTTTCTAAGGTTATGCAGGGTGAATTTGAGATGATTCTTATGGGGGAGCTGAATTACTTCCTAGGTCTTCAGATAAAGCAACTTGATGAGGGTACATCAGTATGTCAAACAAAGTACTGCAGAGAACTACTCAAGTGCTTTGGAATGAACGACTCAAAATCAATTGACACCCCTATGCCTACCAACGGAAATCTAGATAAAGATGAGCATGGTAAGAGTGTAGATGTCAAAAAGTTTAGAGGTATGATTGGGTCTCTTCTGTATCTTTCTGCTTCTAGACCTGACATCATGTTTAGTGTTTGTATGTGTGCACGATATCAATCAAATCCTAAGGAATCACACCTGAAAGTTGTTAAGCGTATATTTAGATATCTTCATGGAACATCTAAATATGGGCTTTGGTATTCCAAAGGAAGTGATTATAGCTTAGTAGGTTACTCCGATTCTGATTTTGCTGGCTGCAAATCAGATAGGAAAAGCACGAGTGGTACATGCCACTTGTTTTCAAACTCCTTGGTAAGTTGGCATAGCAAAAAGCATGTATCTGTGGCTTTGTCAACTGCAGAGGCTGAGTACGTTGCAGCCGGTAGTTGTTGCGCTCAGATTTTGTGGCTAAAGCAACAACTACAAGACTTTAACATTCAACTCAAACGTATTCCAATAAAATGTGACAACACTAGTGCCATAAACCTTACTAAAAATCCTGTTTTACACTCACGCACTAAACACATAGAGATTAGACATCACTTTCTTCGCGATCATGTTGAAAAAGAAGACGTTGTATTTGAGCATGTTGATACTAAAAACCAGCTTGCTGACATTTTCACTAAACCTTTGGCAACGGAACCGTTCTTCAACATTCGTCGTGAATTAGGGATCTTAGATCTCTCTCAATTGTTGTCTTAAGCATGTTTGTTCTTATTTATATTATGCCTCACCTTGGTTGATGAGATTTGTTTTAGATTTCATTTATACCTCACAAGGTTACATCAACAGAGGTAATATCACTCCTTTCTATATCTCTTTTAGAACTATGTGATTGTGTATGTTAGAACAAAATTCCTTATTTTCGTTTATGTGAATTTCTTTGCATATATTGTTTGAACATTAATATCTGATTTGTGAATTATACTTGGGCATCATTATCATGACATACTTCATAATGCATAACCATACTGCATAAAAATTAATTAAAATTTGGTTTGGCATCAGTATGTATCGATTCAAAGATGTATGTATCGATTCATGTCTTCTTCATTTCATATCTGTCAAAATTGGTTCAGTATGTATCGATTCATTCGTCGTTTGTATCGATACATAGACCCTTTAAAAACAAAAATGCGTGACATGGATCGATCCATTCCCATATGCATCGACACATACTGATTGTTATTTGGATTAAATGCATTTTATTTCACTCATGGATCGACACATCAGCAATTCTTATCACATCTTCTCACAAACTTGGTATCAGCAGTTCCCCTACCTCTCAAAACCTGCGGCTAACCCTAATCTCCTTCATCATCATTCTCTCCAAAACCCTAAATTCATCTCACTTTTCTTCAATTTTTCATCACCATGCCTCCAAGAATCATTCCGGCTAGAGCAAGGGGAAAAGGAAAAGGAAAGGAACCGGTTGGCACTTCTCAGCAGTTACCAGAAATTCCTCCTAATGCCTTAGATTTGCTTCATCCTGCAATTGCTACTGAGTTTGAGGATTCTTTAAGACAAGGTTAGTTATGAAACCCCATGTCTTCGATAAACATGATGTTATTCATCTGCATCTCAATGATGTGGTTGAACTCCTTAATGCACAAACACTTGGTTCATTTTTAACTACAAAGGATGATTACCATGAGGATTTTATCCGTGCATTTTATGCTGGCTTACAATCTGGTAAAGGATATATGTTTAAGTGTTCTATTGGTGTCAGAACCTATACTTTTGAGGCTGGTGATTGGGAAACAGTGTTTCAAATTCCGCTTCCGTCGCATAATTTCAAGACTTGGCATGACTTGAAGTCTGATACTGACTTTAACCTGAAGGAGTTTACTCTATCTATCTTGAAATTGGACAGACCACTGGGTAAGGATGAACAGGTTACGTCTGGTATGATAAGAAAATTCCTCGTATACTTCATTGGATTATCTCGCACATTCTGCATCTAGTAAACAGTGGACATTCTAGGTTAGACAGGGCAGACATTCATCTCTTGTATACTCTTCAAAATAAGGTTCCCTTGAATTGGGAAAATTACTTTGTGAAGCGTCTCTTTTTCGTGCGTAACAGTGCCAAGAATATTGCTCTTGGTTATGCGTCTCAAATCATGAAAATTCTTACGTTCTAGAATGTTGCAATCCCTTTAGTTCCTCTCATATCACCATCTGCTGCTCAAAAGTTTGACTCTTCCACTTTATCTCATATGGGATATCGGTGGGACAAGGAACGTCAATGTTTCTATTTCTTGGAAAGGAAATCCAAAACAAGGATCTATAATTTTGATGTGCCTTCTGAGCGAATTCATGTAGTTGAAGACCAACCTGATGAAGAAATGCATGATGTGAACGAAGCAGATGTGCCTGCAGCTGATGACAATGCTGGTTGGGGTGATTGGGTGCCACAAAGGTGGTCTCCAACCAACTATGTACCTGAACCAACGGTTCCTACGTTCTCCGGCGGTGCTTCATCTTCAACACCTACTACGCACCTAACTCAAATGCTTCAACAAATGGAGCTTGCCAACCAAGAACGTCATGAAGAGGCACGGTCTTGGCATGTACAACAAAGTGAGTGGCATAAGGAGCATCGTGAGTGGCATGACGATCATACACGAATGTACCATAACCAACATTCTTGGCACACGGACTTGGTTAAGTGGCACCAAGTCTTCTACAATGAAATGTGTGGTTTTATGGACGACTGCCGTGCCAATCCTGGTATTATGGACAGATTCAGAAGTGTTGAAGTTCAGGACCGGTTCAGGCACTACACCTTCATGGGCCACAATCCAGATGCAATGCCTCCTCCTCCGCCTCCGCCAAGCTTCAGAGATCCTGATAGAGATGATGAGGAGTCCTGTGGTGGCTATAATCCACATTAAACCATCATCATTTCATTTCACTGCATTTCATTGCATGTTGCTTGAGTTTTTTTTCAGATTAGTTGCACCTTATATGTCTTGGCTTATGTAATTTTTAAATACTTTCTACTAGTTAAATGCTTATTTCCTTCTGCTTACTTCTGGTGTTATTGCCCTTATTTGTCATTCTCTGTGAGTGATTCTTTACTTTTTAAGCTTCCTTCTTTGTGATTGTTAGCTTCTTTATCATTTTTCCTGTGTCCTGCTACAACATGTTGCCTTGATAAAACTGTTTTTTTCTTCTTTTTGATGTTGACAAAGGGGGAGAAATGCAGATGTTGACAAATATGCACAAACTCAGGGGGAGTATCACACATCTTGCTAAAAAAATTCCATCATAAAAAAGGGGGAGTTTGTGAGCAAATTCTTTACTTTGAATAAGTTTTGAATGATAGCAAATTGTGTGATCATTGTCTAATTGTTGGTTGTGCATTATTTTACATGTTTCATTTGTGTTTTTAGCCTATACTATTGTTTCTTGTCTATACATAAAGATCCACATTGATACATTTCTTAAAAGAACTCATAAAAATTGTTTTGTGTCAGTATGTATCGATACATGTTCATCTGCATCGATACATAAATTTGCTTTAAATCACAAAACGTTTTTGCTTCAGTATGTATCGATACATACGAGCTTTGTATCGATACATGCTTAGTTAAAATGTTCTATGTATCGATACATACGAGCTTTGTATCGATACATGCTTAGTTAAAATGTTCTATGTATCGATACATACGAGCTTTGTATTTATACATGCTTGTATTAATTCTCTAAAATTAATCAAAGCTACAGTATGTATCGATGCATAATCTTTTGTATCAATACATAATTCTGTTTTGTCTACTAACAATTTCTGTCTTTCACATATAAGAAGTATTTTGACAGCTCAGTTAAGTAGTACGAATTCAGAAGTGAAAAACAGTTGTAACACAAATCAAAGGAGTGTGTAGCAGCAATTGTTTTGAGCAGTTAGAAACCTGAAAGGGACTTCATCTTCTTGATCTTTTCAATCTCTTTTCTTCAAGAACATCAACACATAATCATTCTTGTTCTTTGGATTAAAGGATCAACGAGATAACGTTCAGTGGAACGATCAAGGATCTAGCTGAGGTGTTCAGTGGAACGATCGAGGATCTAGCTGAGTTGAAGGTTGAAGGGGGTTTCGAGGAAAAACCAAATGGTTTGTCCTTCAAGAACTGGAGTGTTCTTGCGGGTTTGTTAGTCACGTTTGCAGAACAGATTCAGCCGTAGCATAGGGTTTGGAAATTGGGTAATTTCACAAACAGGTCGTGGAACCGGTGAATTGTTTGCAATTTCTTGCAGGAAATTCTTGATCGAGCTCAGATCAAGTGGAGGTTTTATACAAGAAGAAGATCTTGGGATTTAGATTTCTGTCTTTGTATTGAAACCTTGTATCAACGAATTCGGCATTATTGATAATTACAGTTCTCAATTTCATTTGAAATTGAGAGGGAGACGTACCCACACGCAAGGACGACAGTGGGGAACTTCCTTACCAAATCTCTGCGTATCGTATTCTTTCCTTATCTATCTTTACGTTTTCAACAGTTTTGTGATTTCAGTTGGTGTATTGTGGCTATACATTTCGTGATACAATAGTGGCAAGAAAACTTCTTTATCTAAACTCCACCATTGTTCATCATTGATCACATACACACCAAATGTTTGACAAAACTGTCAGCTGAGTTTTATTCATTGGAATTAGAATTTAGTGATAAGTGCATTTGATTTGATAATATTCTGGTGTTAATAATCGCTATCGTTCTAATTCAAATCCAGGAATAAATTCGTGTGTCCGGTTTTCTAGTAGCGGTTCAGATTAGACGGAAGTCGATTCGGGACTGTAATTTTCCGCTAAGTTTCAATAACTCTGATAAGATTTTTTAAATCCGTTTATTTAAAAGAGGTGATCTATTCACCCCCCCTCTCGATCACTAGCCACACCGTCTAACATGATCAACCGAAGCCTAAGATACTTCTAGATCCTGCTGCGGATAGGCTCCGTACCCTGGAAAAGAAGATCAAAGCCATAGAAGGGAATAATATCTTCGGTGCCTCTTCCATGAACATGCATTTGGTATCAAATTTAGTCATCCTGGCTAAATTTAAAACTCCTGATTTCGAGAAATACAAAGGACAGACTTGTCCAAGAAGTCACCTGGTAATGTACTTCAGGAAAATGGTTGCTCATACCGAAAACGACAAACTACTTGTACACTGTTTCCAAGACAGTCTGAGTGGAGCATCTCTGAGATGGTATATGAGCTTAGAGCAGGGGCGGATTCAAAGCTGGGAGGATTTGGCTGACGCATTTCTCCGTCAGTATAAATACAACTTAGATATGGCACCCGACCAAATGCAGTTGCAAGGGATGGCTATGAAAGAAAGTGAGTCATTTAAAGAATACTCCCAGCGGTGGAGGGAGTTACTACTCAGGTAGAGCCACCATTGTCTGAAAAGGAAATGACCGGAATATTCGTAGACACCTTGAAGGACCCATTCTTTGATAGATTGGTGAGTAGTGCAGCGTCCGACTTTGCACATCTAGTCACAATTGGAGATCGCCTAGAGAAAGGGTTGAGGGATGGAAAGATTCCAGGAGCTATGGCAGCCCCTAGCGCACCGAAGAAGTATTCTGGAGGCTTCTCGAAGAAAAGAGAAGGCAAAACAAACGTTATATCCATAAGCTATAAGGGGAAGCAACAGGCTTCATATGGCCAAGTCGCCGTTGTGGTACCCATACCTTATCAACAGTCAATGCAACAACAACAAGTGTATCAACCACAACATCAACAACATCATCATCAACAAAACACCGCACCACTAAGAAAATTCAAGCCAAGACCTCCAAGAAGGCAACTTGATCCCCTACCAGTACCTTATAGCCAGACATTCCCGTGTCTGCAAAAGGAGGGCCTTCTGACGTTGAGAGAGTTAAAACCAGTTGTTTTTCCATATCCACCCGGATACGATGCTAACGCCCATTGTGAGTTTCACATGGGAGCACTTGGTCATACCTTGGAGAATTGTTTTGCATTTCAAAAATGGGTACAAGACTTGATCGAAGCAAAAGCCGTCTCATTCACTCCGAGACGCCCGAACGTGAACACCAATCCTATGCCAACGCATAAGGATGCTTCTGTCGGTGCCATTGAGGAGAGTGATCAAGGAAAACTGATCCATAAGGTTGAAGAGATTCAAACCCCTATCCCCAGGATATGAGCACAATTGCTGAAGAGTGGTCTAATCCCGGAGGAGCTAGCTGTTGAAGAGAACAATAAAGAGTTGAGGAATTTTATACAACAAATGCTGGATCGAGGCGAGTTACAGATAAATTTTCGTGTCAAGAGAAAGCGCCAGGAAGCGATAGGCGTGGTCGACATCCCTTATGATGAGGTTAAAGTGGAAATACCTATAAGCCCATTGGTGATAGAGTTTCCAGCACCGTTCGCATATAAAGATGAGAAGGCAGTCCCATGGATATATCAGCCCAGAGCTTTTAAGCAGGGGCAGGAAGACTAACCTTTGAGGATCAACGAACCAAATTTCACTTCAATTGTGGGGCCGTCAGGAATGACACGTAGTGACCGAGTGTTCGCGCCAAGAACTGTTGATACTTCCGTAAAGACTAAAGGGAAGGAAGTCGTTGTCCAGATCCCCATCCCTAATCAAGAAATGCAAGACATGCACCTGTCTCCTAAAGCTGCAGTCACTCGTGAAGAGGCTGAGGAATTTCTGAGCATAATCAAGAAGAGTGATTATAAAGTGGTGGACCAACTGAATCAAACACCTTCAAAAATCTCCATGTTATCTCTATTGCTCAACTCAGAAGCACACATGAACTCGCTGTTGAAAGTATTAAGTGCCGCTCATATCACAAAAGACATAACGATAGAACAGTTTGGCAATGTGATAGTTTGTGTGACCACTGGTATTTTTTTGGGTTTTAATGTTGATGAACTGCCAATCGAGGGAAAGAACCATAACAAAGCCCTACATATCTCCTTGAAATGCATAAACACTATACTATCAAGGGTATTAGTGGAAACAGGTTCCTCACTGAATGTCATGCCAAAGACAACTTTGATAAAGCTGCCAATGGAAGGGATAAGTATGAAACCTAGCACCCTAATCATAAAGGCATTTGATGGCTCAAGGCGAGCAGTGATAGGAGAGATTGACTTACCGACCAAGATAGGTCCAACTATTTTCAATATCACGTTCCAGGTCATGGACATACATCCCGGTTATAGTTGCCTACTTGGGAAACCCTGGACTCACTCCGCAGGCGCCGTCACCTCCCCTCTGCATCAAAAGCTAAAATTCATTACAAATGATAAGATGATAGTGATTGGAGGAGAGGAAGATATCTTGGTTAGCCACTTGACATCTTTCCGATATATCGAGGTGGATGGCGAGATCACTGAGACACCATTCCAATCCTTGGAAATGGTAAATATGATGGCATCCAACAGACATAGGAGACCCCGAAATCTGGACCATCCATGGCCTCGTGGCAAGGAGCTAAGGCTGTTATGGAAAGTGAAAACGCTCAAGACCGGGGCAAAGTGGTGGAAGTGAAAGAGAAACGAGACAAGTTTGGCCTGGGGTATGACCCATCATCAAACAAAGTCGGTAACCAACATGACAAAGAACAGATTCCTTATGTGGAGAAAACATTCACCAGCGTTGGCCATATCTTTGGCAAATAGGTGGCGATGATTAGTGATGGAGATCGCGAAGAGGGGGTGTCTAGCTGGATGCGACAAGCCATACCTAATGAAGAACTGACAAACTGGAAGGTTGTGGAAGTTCCCCAAATATTTCAAAAGTAATTTTATCATTTTAGACAAAACCCTGTGCTCTGCCCAAGGCACAGTGACGTGTTGTAGGGCCTCCTTTATCTTTTTCAAGAGTATTTTATCATCAATGAAATGACGATTTGCATCCAAACATTTGTTCCTTTCCTTTCGTTTTTTTTATTATCACAAAAATGGCATCAATTTTTATGCACGCGCTTTCTAAATAAACTGCATAAATCATAACATGCAGAAACACCACTGAGACCATTGATAACGACACTTCTAAAGTCCAATATGATTTTTATTGTCCAATCTACCAAGCTGAAGACAAAGTGGGGGAAGATCGCGAACTCCCTGAAGAGTTGGCCAGATTACTCAGACAAGAAGAGAAGGTCGTTCAACCACACCAGGAAGACGTTGAAGTTATCAGTCTGGGAACAGAAGAACATAAGAGAGAAGTGAGGATAGGCACCGCACTTCAAGATACAGTGAAGACAAGATTGATAGAGCTCCTCCACGAATATGACGACGTGTTTGCTTGGTCATACCAAGACATGCCTGGATTAGATACTAATATTGTGATTCACAAGCTTCCCCTTAAAGAGGAATGCCCTGCTGTCAAACAAAAGCTAAGAAGAACTCGACCAGATATGGATCTCAAGATCAAAGAAGAGGTGAGAAAGCAGTTTGACGTTGGCTTCCTGGAAGTCGCCAAGTACCCACAATGGGTTGCCAACATTGTACCAGTACCGAAGAAAGATGGAAAAGTCCGCATGTGCATAGACTACCGAGACTTAAACAGAGTCGGTCCAAAAGACAATTTCCCATTACCTCACATTGATGTATTGGTGGATAACACAACTCAGTTCTCTGTGTTTTGCTTTATGGATGGTTTCTCTAGATACAACCAAATTAAAATGGATCCCGAAGACATGGAGAAGACCACGTTCATTGCCCCTTGGGGCACCTTTTGTTACAAAGTAATGTCGTTTGGGTTAAAGAACACTGGGGCAACATATCAACGTGCCATGGTGACTCTCTTTCACGACATGATTCATGAAGAGATTGAGGTGCATGTCGATGATATGATTGCCAAATCCCATACAGAAGAAGAACATATCACCAACCTGGGGAAACTATTTGCTCGTTTGAGGAAGTTTAGGTTGAGACTTAATCCTAACAAATGCATATTTGGGGTTCGATCTGGGAAGCTTTTAGGCTTTATTATAAGCCAAAAAGGAATTGAAGTAGATCCTGACAAGGTTCGAGCCATTCAAAACATGCCTGCACCGAGGACTGAAAAGGAGGTTTGTGGTTTCTTGGGGAGACTAAATTACATCGCCAGGTTTTTCTCTCACCTTACTGCAACATGTAAACCAATATTCAAGCTTCTGAGGAAGAATCAAGGCGTGGAGTGGAACGATGCCTGCCAAATAGCCTTTGACAAAATCAAGGAATACTTGCAAGAGACACCGATTTTGATGCCCCCTGCAGAAGGGAGACCTTTCATCATATATTTAACCGTGCTCGACGAATCCATGGGTTGTGTATTGGGACAACAAGATGAGACTGGTAGAAAAGAGCATGCCGTATATTATCTGAGCAAAAAGTTTAATGAATGCGAGACCAGATATTCACTACTCGAGAAGACTTATTGTGCACTCGCATGGCCCGCTAAGCGTCTCAAGCAGTACATGCTAACTCACACGACTTGGTTGGTATCTAAAATGGATCCCATCAAGTACATATTCGAGAAACCAGCTCTCACTGGTAGAATTGCCCGGTGGCAAATGTTGTTATCAGAATACGATATCCAATATGTTGCGCAAAAGGCGGTCAAAGGAAGCATATTAGCAGACCATCTTGCTCACCAACCACTAGAGGATTACCAATCTTTGAAATTTGACTTCCCAGATGAGAACATCATGGCTGTTAAGGATGTTAAGGACTCTGAACTAGAGGAAAGTCTTGAGCCAAGAGTAGGCTGGACGCTCATGTTTGATGGTGCCTCAAATGCAATAGGCCATGGAATTGGGGTAGTGCTGATGTCTCCCAAGAATTTCCATATACCATTCACCGCAAAGCTCTGTTTTACCTGCACAAATAACATGGCCGAGTATGAAGCATGCATGTTATGGTTGGAAGAAGCTATTGAGTTGAAGATCAAGGTACTAGAAGTATTAGGGGACTCCGCTCTAGTCATACATCAGATTAGAGGTGATTGGGAAACAAGACGTGCTAACCTAATTCCATACCGGGATTACATGTTGAAGCTACTCCCCAAATTAGAAGAAATCACTTTCTCTCATATCCCTCGAGAAGAGAATCAGACGGCAGATGCCTTGCTTCCATGTAGAAATTAATATGGCCCAACCATCAGCCTCATATTGAAATTAGGCGTTTTGACGAACCTGCCCATTGCCTGACGACAGCAGAAGAGCCAGATGGTAAACCCTGGTTCTTTGATATCAAACAGTATCTGGAGAAGCGGGAATATCCGGCAGAGGCTTCCAGCCTTGACAAAAGGACCCTCCGGAGGTTGGCATCAAAACTCCTCTTGAATGTAGAGGTATTGTACAAGCAAAACTATGACATGGTTTTGTTGAGGTGTGTGGACAAACACGAAGCGGATCAGCTTATGAGGGACATACACGAAGGGTCTTTCGGTACGCACGCCAAAGGGCATGCCATGGCAAAGAAAATCCTAAGGGCTGGTTATTACTGGTTAACGATGGAAGTCGATTGTTATCATTACACCAGAGCATGCCACAAATGCCAAATCTATGCTGACAAAATACATGTACCGCCTACTGTCATACCCCAAAACTTGCCTGTTAATTTTTATGATAAATTGATTCATGCATGGCATTCATTTCACATTTGCATTCATTCATTAGCATACATTCTCATATAAATTATAAATTTTAATTTATTTATTATGTGATACAGATATAAAAAATAATAATAATTTTGGTTATCTGTATGATATAAATAAATTTTATATATATAAATAAAATATTTTTAATTTAATGATAAATAAAAATAGATTTGAATTTTAATTGTATAATTAAAATTTTAAATTAATTTTATTTGTTAAAGCTCATTAAATTATAATAACTATTTTTTATAATTTAGTGACTCATGTTCCATTTATTCATTATTTATAAATAGTATTTATTTAGTAATTCACGTTTTTTACTTAATAAAATTTATTTATAAGAGTAACATTTTTTAAAAGCCCATAAATTATAAAATAATTTTGGTTGATATAAGCAAGAATAATTTTGATTTTTTTAATGATGAAAGTAAAAATAGAAATAGGTTTAAATTTTAATTCAATTATGTAACTAAAATTAATTTTTATTTGTTAAAAGTCATTTAAATTATTCATTATTTATAATAATATTTGTATTTAATAAATATTTATTTATAATAATAGATATTAAAGACCAAATCCAATTAGACCTAACTCTCCTAAATTATATGGTGAGATCCTAAAATATAGAAAGGGATCCAAATATTTAGCAAGGTTAAACCCTAATCCACACCATTATAAATACTTCATATGGCTGCAACGAGAGGGAAGAAGAAGGAAAAGAGGAGAGATACAGCAGAAGAAGATACACAAGGCAAGGCAGAAGCAAGAAGGTTCACGGGCAGGGAAAAGAGAAGCAACCATAAAACACTCATAGCCTGAATAAGAACAACACACATACAGTGAGCAAGCTAGAAGAATCAAATCCCCAGTAAGTGTTCATTAGGGAATTTGCATCCAGAATGATTATCTTGCAATACTCCTTAATTCATGCATGAATAATATTGGTTTAATATCTATATTGAGATGATGTATTCATGGTTTGATGGATGTTGATATTGCTTTATTCATGTATGCATCTGTTCTTGATATGTCATAGCATGTTGGAGAAATTCTGTTTGCATGATTAAAGAATTATATCTGCCATTTAATTATTATTATATGAGTGTTGTTTCTAGCATGATTATGTTTATTTCACATGCTGTTATTATATAATAATGATGATGATGATATAATGGTGATAATATAAATCCTAGGTTGTCTTTAACATGTATGTGTAAGGTTTGTTTTATCATTATCACTTGCAGTAAAGAGAACTAATACATGAGTAAAATAATATAAGTTTCTTGATTTGTGCATGGCTATTTTTATTATTGCATGATGATTACATATGATCTTATTTTATGTGTGTGGTTTGATATAATATGAAGTTATAGGTTTGTTATATTCACATGAAAGAAACAGCATGAGAAAAAATAAAGTAGCTTGCCGTAAGAGAGATAGCTGTAACATGCATGGTGGTGTTGTGTCAAAATGGAAAAATCCATGTAGAGTTAATATATATTTTAATGAAGGCGAATAAATAATGAATGGACCAACATGGCTCGTTGGTAGCTCCTCCCTCATTGCAACTTAGATGTCCTAGGTTCGAGCCCCCAGGACCTATTTTTTAGCTTTTTAGTTTTATTACTATGTTTACTCCCTTTCCACTATAATTAATTCACCACTATTTTTCTATTATTAAAATAAAACCCATTAATTAATTTTCTAATTAATATATTATATTGGTTATTTAAACTAGGATATAATTTAATCTAGTTTATTAATTAAATTTTCATATATCACTTAATTAATTAAAATGGGCTATTTTGAATAATAAAAATCTAATTATATTTTTTCTCTTTTCTTTTAAAATTTCTATCAATTTAGTCTAAGTTTTTCCATAAATTCATAAAAAAAAAGTTTCTATTATTATAGACTAAAAATATTCTTAATTCATTCTTAAATTTAGTTTATTTATTTCATTTGTCATGAACTTTCTATGCCCTTTTAATTTTGTACTCGTTAATTAAGATTTAGATATTTTATATCCCCTTTTAAATTATGTACCCCCCATCCCGAAGCCATGTAATAGCGTAGTCTTATTTTACGCACTTTAATTTTTCCATTCTGTGAATATAACTGTCTAGATGTATGCTAATAGGATTGCATGGAAAGATAAATAATCGAACTTAGATAAATTAATTCAAGATAATATATCTGAATCCAATCATTTCCACACTTGCACCTCTAGGGTAACCCTCTCTTTGTTGCCTTACGATATTACGGTCATGTCCCGCGAATATGGGGATACCCTTAGCAAAGACCCTTTCGATTAAATCATCATCATCCCTAAACAGATAAGCCATAGTCCCTTCGATCAAAAGGTCAATGTCCCTACAAGATAAATCATAGTCCCTCGAACGTTGGCTTCGAATATATGACTTTGTCCCTCGATGACCCTTCGTTGTAGCCTACGATTAAATGATGATCGTCTCTTCGAATGCTAAGGTATCCTTACAAATGTTGCCTTCAATGACCAATCGACGACCCCACGATGTCCCTTTACATCCAAAGGATAAGACTACTTACTTCTCAATAGTAAGGACAGTTTTACCCTCCTAAGGATAGGAAATACCTATAAAGACCTTGGTTAGGTATAACTCTTAAATGCTTGCTCACAGCTTAAAATACTTTTCACACCTCACACTTTTCAAAACATCTTTTAGAAAATCACCACTTGGTATACATTCGCACCAGAATCATCGCCGAGTTATATTTTTATAAACATCTTTCAAAATCAAACGAGATAAACACTTTGTATACATTCGTACAAGAATCATTACAAAGTTAAACTCTCCTTTCAAAATATTTTCTAAACACACCACATTTCTCAAACACTTTCTCAAACAAGGAAAACATAAGTGAGTTAAGAAAATTAAGAGCCCATGGATAACCATGGATACAAAGGGTGCTAACACCTTCCCTTTGTATAATGTACCTCCCGAACTCAAAATCTAATCAAGGTCTTTCCTGTTCTTTTCCGCCTTTCCTTATTGGATAAAAGAAAAGTCGGTGGCGACTCTTGCTATCCGCAACATTGCTTTTCAAAGCAAAAACACAAAGTCAGTTCACCGTATCACAGAACTGGCGACTCTGCTGGGGAATCTTAAAAAGAGAGGTTACCTTAAAGATAAGATCACTTATGTTTTCGAATTGTTTCTTTGTCTGATTTACTTTTAAGGGATTGTTTGGGTATTCTATGCTTGAGTGAAAGATCCTACACCCGGATCTAGTGTACCTTAGGTAAGTAGCAAGAGATCATCGCGATTGTCCGGCGTATACTGGATTGGTTAAAATGATGGCTACGGTTAATGTGACACTTTGGATGTCTTGATGTTCCTCATGTTTACTTGAGGAAAAATTTGGCGTCTGCGTGGTGTCATCAAAGCATTAACCAGACCTTTAGAACCCTAATTGACTCATCCTAGCCACTAGAAAGTAGTGAGATAACTGACTTCGGTTCCAAATGGGGTTGGTCGATACTCGATACTACACTCTTTGAGATTGGACTTTAGGGAAATTTTGGTCAACCGCTTGGTGTTGCACTGAAGTGGACTTAAGGAAAGGTCAATGATCTGAGATCCTTCTAGAACCCGGTTACTATTCTAGGACAGGTTGAACCAACCAAACTTCAGTGGGGAGGGTACTTACCTATGGAACTCATGCAAGCCTTAAAAGCTAGGAATGATTGTGGTGTGACTTGTTTGTGCTTGTTACTTACTTGACATCATAACATCATAACATCATGACATCATGGCATTGTACTAACCATTTTGAGGATTTAGGGATTTAACTTTGCTCTGTTTTGTAGGGCTATGGCTTCCAGGAAGACCATCCGGATCAATTTTGTAGCGACCTCTCCTCAGCTTAAGGATTTAGTGTCGGAACTTCCCGATCATGCTCAGTTCATCAAGAAACATGGTTATCTCCTCAATTTAGTTACCACCGGTTTCAAGGAAGATATGATGAGAGTTCTATTCCAGTTCTTCGATCCTAAACATCATTGCTTCACCATCCCAGATTATCAGTTGGTACCCACATTAGAAGAATTTTTCAGGTTGCTTGGGATACCTATCCTTGATCAAACACCTTTCAGTGGTTTAGAAAAGATTCTGAGGTCTGAAGAGGTTGCCGCGGCTTTACACATGAAAAAGTCCGACATTGAAACTAATTAGGTAACAAGAAGTGAAGTTAAGGGTTTACTTGCCAAATTTCTGATAAATAAGGCCCGAGAATTCCTAAAAGCTATGAGTGTCCACGCTTTCGAAGATGTTCTAGCATTACTAATCTATGGTTTGGTGCTATTTCCTAATCCGGATCAATTCATAGACATGAATGCTGTTAAGATATTTCTCACTCATAACCCTGGGCCCACCTTGCTTGGAGACATTTTTCATTCCCTTCACACTCGTACTATGAAAAGGCAAGGGACTCTCATGTGTTGCGTACCTTTATTATCTAGGTGGTTTATTTCGCACCTTCCTCAATCAGTCTTGAAGAATGAGCAAAATTTGAAATGGTCTCAAAGGATAATGTCGCTCTCCCATTCAGACATCCATTGGTGTCCCCAACCCAAAGAAAATGTTATCATCATTGACCGTTGTGGAGAATTCTCTAACGTACCACTCTTGGGGATAAGATGAGGTATTACTTATAATCCTGCTTTAGCCCTACGTCAGTTTGGTTATGCTCGAAGAGATGGTTCACATGAAATAATTATCCAAGGCACTGTGTTTGACTATGACAATGATTCTCAAGGTCTCCGTCAAAGGTTTGTACAAGCTTGGGGCATGGTGAAAAGAAGTACTTTAGGACAGAAAAACTCTATTCCTATGGAACCTTATCTCAGATGGGTACGCGCCAGAGCTCGTGAGCTTATCATGCCATATCTTGCAATCGAACCTCTGATTGTTGAACCAAAAGTTGAAGGAGGTACCCCTCAGATCATTCCTTATCCAGATATGCCTACCAATGTTGAAGAATTGAAGAAATCTTGGATCCAGTTGAGAGAGGAAAGGGATACTTTTGAAGCTCAGTTCTGTGCTGAAAGGAAGAAAGTATTAGAGCTCACCAACCAGCTTAATGAGGAACGAAGTCTCAATGCATATCTCCGCCCAAAAAGAAGTCGTCCCTGGGAGACTTGAGCTTTCATTTTTTCTTGTAATGAACATTGATTAAAGAAATTATTAATAAAAGTTCCCCTTTTTTGGTGGTTTACGCAAAGTTAAATTCCAAAAGTCCTTGAAAACATTTCATACATTGCATAGCATAACATAACATTGCATAACAGGTACTCTAAAGGATCAATGTTCTCACGGTCTTCCTGTCAAACAGAAAAATGGCCCTCGAACAAACTGTCAAGGATCTCCAGGCTCAGAATGCTCAATTCCAAGATATGATCTTGAACTTATCCAAGGGGAAGGAGGAACTGAAGACTCTATTGCTCGAGAAGAAGAAAGACAAGAAATCTGTGAGTTACATTAACCCGGGAAGAAGGCTTAAAGGACAGGCTCTAGGAGTCAAGATTGGAATTCCGAAGGATAAAGAAGATGAGACAGAAAATGATTCGGAAGATGAGAATGTTGATCCCTTCAACCTTGAGGACGACTACGAAAATTATGAAAATGAACAGTACTCTCCGAAAGATGATAAGTATAAGTTGCTGGAAGAACGTATGCTAGCTATGGAGGGTCAGAAGGCGCCCGGTCTGGATTTCGAAAGCTTAGGTCTGGTCTCTGATGTGGTCATTCCTCGCAAATTCAAGGTCCCCGCTTTCACTAAGTATGATGGTGCGTCTTGTCCTCAGATGCCTCTGAGAGCTTATGTGAGAAAGATTCAGCCGTATACCACTGATAGGAAGCTATGGATCCATTTCTTCCAAGAGAGTCTGTCTGGCACACAGTTAGAGTGGTATTATCAGCTCGAGAGCTCTAACATCCGCACCTGGACTGATTTAGCGACAGCTTTCTACAAGCACTACCAATATAATTCTGAATTAGCGCCTACTCGGCTACAGTTGTAGAATATGATTATGGGCTCTAAAGAAAGCTTCAAAGAATATGCTCAAAAATGGAGAGATTTGGATGGCAGAGTCAAACCCCCTATGACTGATCGAGAATTAGTGGACATGTTCATGGGTACACTGAATGGCCCATTCTACAGCCATCTATTGGGAAGTTCCTCATCGGGTTTCACTGAACTTATATTGATGGGTGAACGTGTTGAAAGCGGCATTCAAAGTGGAAAGATACAGGCGGCTACCTCCGCATGCACCAAAAAGTCCTATCAGGGGAAGAATGAATCAAATGCTGTGTACGACCAAAGGGGTCATAATAAGAAAAATCGTGACCATACTGTTGGAGCAGTTACGATTGCAGCACTGCCATCTCAAAACTTCCAACACAGACAAGACAGGCCAAGAAGGCAGTTTACCAAGATCAATATGACTTTAGCACAAGCACTGCAGGGTATGCTAAAAGCAAATTTAATTACCCTCAAAGATCCTCCTGCAAATCCCAACACTACTTCTCCTCGTTATAATCCCAATGCCAGGTGTGCATATCACTCCGATAGCCCCGGGCATGATACAAACGATTGTTGGTTGTTGAAGAATAAGATTCAGGATATGATCGACGCTGGAGAAATTGAATTTGATCCTCCAGAGACTCCTAATGTCATCATTGCTCCTATGCCTAATCATGACAAGACTGTTAATGTTTTGGATGACAGTTCTCACATTACTAATGTAGCTGACTTAGCATCTCCTCTCCTGATCATCAAGAAGAATTTATTGCAAGCTGGTTTATTTCCAGGTTGTGCTGAAAATTGCGATCTCTGTATACTCCGACCGAATGATTGCTTGAAGTTGAGGAATGGTATTCAACGACTGATGGATGATCGTACAATTCTCTTTGAAAAGATTCCTAAGGTGGAAAACCCTATTGAATAAATATCTGTGATTGCTAGGTCCAAAGTTCCAGTGAAGATTACCGCTACTAGAGTTCCTGTGAAGATTACTGCTGAGCCCAAGGTAGCTCCCCTAATTATTACTGCACCTGGCCCAGTACCGTATTCCTCAAGCAAAGCCATTCCGTGGAATTATGGAGGTGATGTTTACATCCACGGCATAAAGCAAGATGATAATTCTGCTAATCCTAATGACGTTGACATTGTTGAGACTAGTAAAATTACTCGAAGTGGAAGGATCTTCTCTCCAGAAATCTCACCTCCCGCCCCTGAAACTCGAGGAAAGGGACCAGTAATCAATCCTTCTCAGTCAAAGACACCAGTCGAAGTTACTACCAAAGATGTTGCCAAGCAGGAAATGGAAGAAATGCTGAAAATCATCCGTAAGAGTGATTTTGGTGTGGTAGAACAGCTGGGGCATACTCCGTCTAAAATTTCGATGTTATCCTTGTTGTTATCTTCTGAATCTCATGCCAGTGCATTGATAAAATTCTTGAAGACCGCTCATGTACCTCAGGAGCCATCTGTCGATCAGTTAGAAAATTATGTTGCTAACTTGGCTGTTGATAATGGCATAGGCTTTTCTGATGCTGACCTGACACCAGCAGGAAAGAATCACAATAAAGCTCTACATATCTCCTTTGAGTGTAAGGGGATCACCTTGTCGCATGTGTTGATCGACAATGGCTCTTCTTTGAATGTGCTACCGAAAGTTGTGCTCGATAAGCTTGACTGTAAAAGCATTAAACTGAAACCTAGTGACGTTGTGGTGCGTGCTTACGATGGTACGAAGAGTGTTGTCCATGGTGAAGTGGTTCTCCCTATCAAGATAGGACCTCAAGTCTTCAACACTACCTGTTACGTAATGAACATTCGTCCTACCTATTCCTGCTTGCTGGGACGCCCTTGGATCCATGGGGCAAGTGCTGTAGCTTCTTCTCTCCATCAAAAGCTGAGGTATCCAATAGAGGGCAAGATTGTCACTGTGTGTGGAGAAGAAGAGTATATTGTCAGTAGTGTGCATACCTTCAGATACGTCGAGATGGATGGTGAATTCTTTGAGACTCCTTCTCAGTCATTTGAAGTAGTTCCTCCGACCAGTCCCGTCCTTAAGCCAACTTCTCGTGTGCCCAAGGTTATTCGTGCTCCTCCTGCTATGATTTCTCTGAAAGATGCTCAAGCCGTGGTTGAAGATGGTGGTCGTACTGGCTGGGGTCAACTGATCGAGGTACCGTACAAGTCTGATAAATTTGGCCTGGGGTTTAGCTCTGAAAATATAGTCAAAGATCAAATTAATGTTGTAGAAGATGCTGATAGCGATTGTGACTTGGATAGCTGGATTTTCCCAACAATTGGTGACGGACTCAATAATTGGAAGCCTGAAGACACTATCCCGATTTCCTTTAGTCAGGAGTAATTGTTATTGCTTATTTTAGTGTTTCAAATTTTGTAATTTTTATTATGAACAATTGAACTTCTTAAAGCATTGGGTCTATGCCCGGGGCACAATAGCTAATTTGTTAAGGGTTTTGTCATTTTCATAAGCATATTCACATTCAATAAATCAATGGACTTTTTGCATTCAAATATTGCGCTCTTTATCTTTCCTATCATCTTTCAAATAAGCTATGTTTTCTTACACACACTCACATAACAAATTGCAGATCCATATCCACTATGGATCCTGTTGATAATAATTTTGCTACTGTTAATTATGGCTTTAAAAATCCGATCTACCAAGCCGAGGATGGAAGTGAGAAAGATTGCGAAGTGCCTGGGAAGCTTGCCAGACTGTTACTGCAAGAAGAAAAGACTATACAGCCGCATGAGGAATCAATTGAAATTGTAAATCTGGGTACTGAAGTAGACAAGAAAGAAGTCAAAATAGGAGCAGGCTTGGAAAACAGTGTCAAAGAAAGATTGATTCAGATGTTACATGACTATGTAGAGATTTTTGCTTGGTCTTATGAAGACATGCCAGGACTGGATACTGATATAGTAGTACATCGTTTGCCGATGAAGGAAGATTGTCATCCTGTTAAGCAAAAGGTTCGTCGCATGTGTCCTGAAATGTCTGAGAAAATCAAAGCCGAGGTTATGAAACAATTTAATGCAGGTTTTCTAGCCGTTACTTCTTATCCTCAATGGGTTGCTAATGTGGTACCAGTGCCAAAGAAGGATGGTAAGGTGTGAATGTGTGTAGATTACAGAGATTTGAATAAAGCAAGTCCCAAAGATGACTTTCCACTTCCGCACATTGATGTTTTGGTAGATAACACCGCTCAACACAAGGTATTCTCATTCATGGATGGATTCTCAGGTTATAACCAGATTAAGATGGCACCTGAAGACATGGAGAAAACTACGTTTGTGACGCAATGGGGCACTTTCTGTTACAAAGTAATGCCATTCGGTTTAAAGAATGCAGGGGCAACATACCAGCGTGCTATGGTGGTTTTGTTCCATGATATGATCCATCATGAAATAGAGGTATATGTGGATGACATGATAGCCAGATCTCATACTGAAGAAGAACATCTCGATCATTTATACAAACTGTTTGAGAGGTTGAAGAAATACAAGTTGAGATTGAACCCGAACAAATGCACCTTTGGAGTAAGATCCGGTAAACTCTTGGGCTTTATTATCAGTGGTAAAGGAATTGAGGTTGACCCGGCTAAGGTGAGAGCTATTCAAGAAATGCCAGTTCCCCGTACAGATAAAGAAGTCAGAGGTTTCTTGGGACGCTTGAATTACATTGCCTGATTTATCTCCCATTTGACTGCTACTTGCAAACCCATCTTCAAATTACTGAGGAAAAATCAAGAGATAATATGGAATGATGAATGTCAAGAAGCTTTTGACAAAATCAAGAAGTATCTCCAAGAACCTCCAATTCTGATGCCACCAGTTGAAGGAAGACCTCTAATCATGTATTTGACCGTGTTAGAAAATTCAATGGGGTGTGTGTTGGGGCAACATGACGAGTCTGGTCGAAAAGAGCATGCAATATACTACCTTAGCAAAAAATTTACCGACTGTGAAACAAGATACTCACTGCTTGAGAAAACTTGATGTGCTTTGGCTTGGGTTGCTCGCCGACTAAGACAGTATATTTTGAATCATACCACTTTATTGATTTCTAAGATGGATCCTATCAAATATATATTTGAGAAACCTGCTCTCTCCGGAAGAATAGCAAGATGGCAGATGATTTTAACAGAGTATGATATCCAGTATACTACCCAGAAAGCAATCAAAGGAAGCGTGTTAGCTGATCATTTGGCTCATCAAGCAGTTGATGATTACCATTCTATGAATTTTGAGTTCCCTGATGAGGATGTTATGCTTGTTACTGATTATGAAGAACCTGGACCGGATGAAGGACCCAAACTAGGATCCCAATGGACTATGGTTTTTTATGGATCTTCTAATGCATTGGGCAATGGTGTTGGTGTTGTAATTATTTCTCCCAAGGGTTACCATACGCCTTTCACTGCTAGACTATGTTTTGATTGTACCAATAATATGGCTGAGAATGAAGCATGTATTTTGGGACTCAGAGCTGCTATAGATCTGAGAATCAAGTTTTTGAGTGTGTACGAAGACTCAGCCCTAGTAATCAGTCAGATCAAAGGAGAATGGGACACTAAACATCCGAACCTCATCCCTTATCGAGAGTGGGTGTTGACATTAATCCCATACTTTGAAGAGATTACATTCGAACATATTCCACGAGAAGAGAATCAGTTGACATGGTAGCCAATGCGTCTGGTGACTTGTGGTTCTGTTAGTGGCTCAGTTTCTCAGATTGGGTTCAGATGACAGTTGATCAGTTGACTTTGGGTTCCAGATGAATTGTTGTTCAGAGTTTGAGCCGAAGCTTCGATCCTGTGTTCAGAGATGCACAGCTTGCCAGTCGTGTCTGCATCATGTGCATCATAGCATGTTTATTTTTCAAAAGAAATGCAATAAAAAATTGAAAAAAAAATTGAAAAAAAAGAAAAAAACTAATCCCTGCATGCATATCATTTCTCAGGTACATTCCAGAGCTTGGTTCACTGATAGAGATGGCAATAGTCCCGGAGCCGAAGCGGAAGACCTGTTCCTATAGCTTTCATCGTGAGCCTCTGACGTCTCTGATTGAGTTGAGTAGCCTTGTGACCAGTGATCATCAGAAGGGGTTCAGTGACCAGTATGGGGATCTGTTGACTTTGTTGAAGATGGTAGTCGATCCAGTGCCGTTGTAGACTCTTCTTCAGTTCTACGACCCAGAGCTTAGATGTTTCACTTTCCAGGACTATCAGTTGGCGCCTACTCTCGAGGAGTACTCCATTCTGTTGTGCGTCCCTATTCAACATCAGATTCCTTTCTTGGACGTACCAAAGGAAGTCGACTTCAGGGTTATTGCTAAGGCTTTGCATTTGAGTATCAGAGAGATCAGTGGTAGTTGGAAGACCAGTGGGGATGTTATGGGCCTACCTTTGAAGTTTCTGCTGAGAGTTGCTAGAGGAGAAGTAGAGAAGGGGAATTGGGAAGCTTTATATGCCCAGCTTGCTGTTATGATCTATGGGATCGTCCTATTTCCGAGTATGCCCAATTTTGTTGACTATGCTGCAATCAGTATCTTCATTAGAGGGAACCCGGTTCCTACTCTGTTAGCTGACACGTACTATGTTATTCACAGTAGGCATGGTAAGGGTGGAGCTATCAGATGCTGTCTCCCACTTCTGCTCAGATGGTTCATGTCTCTCCTGCCAGTCAGCGAACCGTTTGTTGACGCTCAGAGCACTTATAGGTGGACTCAGAGGGTGATGTCTCTCACTTCATATGATATCAGATGGCAGTCTTACCGGATGGATGTGCGGGATGTTATTATGAGTTGTGGAGAATTCCGGAACGTGCCACTTATAGGGACTAGGGGTTGTATCAATTACAACCCAGTTCTTTCTCTTCGCCAGTTAGGGTTCGTGATGAGTGGAAGGCCACTTGAAGCTGAGATAGCTGAGAGTGTGTATTTTGAGAAGCGTACTGACCCTGTTAGACTGGAGCAAATAGGGAGAGCTTGGAAGTCCATTAGCGTCAGAGATGGATCTGTCTTAGGGAAGAAGTTCGCCATAGCTATGCTTGATTACACCGATTGGGTGAAGAAGAGAGTGGAAACTTTGCTGTTGCCCTATGATAGGATGAATCTGTTGCAAGTGCAACCACCCTTGATTCTTGCTGAAACTGTACCTGCTGAGCAGTATAAGCAAGCTTTGATGGAGAATCGTCGTCTGAAGGAGAAAGAGCAAGATGCCCAAATGGAGCTGTATCAAGCCAAAGCTGACAGGTTGAATTTAACTCATCAACTCAGAGATGCCCAGAGTGTAGGTATTGGTGGAGTAAGGAGCAAGAAGAGATCTTATTCAGAGATGGAGACCTTGCTAGATGCAGAGCACAGAGAGTGTTTGAGATTGCAGAGAGTTGAAGCCGGTTATCTGAAGAAGATCAGAGACTTGGAGAAGCAACTCAGAGACAAAGATATCCAGTTGAAGAAGGAAGTCGACCAGAGACTTGCATCAGAGACCCAGCTTGGGGCAGAAGTTGTCGAGCTTAGAAGACAGTTGGAGGAGAAGATTACTCCCTTGCCAGAATGTTCAGAGTGTGAACTGTTGATAGACCAGTGTCACTACTTGAGGACGCTCATTCCTGGAAGCCGCTTGTCTTAGCTTGTACTTTCTGATGTATATGTTGTGAATCACCCCCAGGCTTGTTGGGTGGGATTCATTTGTTGTTTTTTTGGATATTTGGATCTTTGTTGGATGATCCTGTTTCTCATTTATAGATGAGATTGTTGTTTCACTCCGTACTCAGTGCTCAATTGTATGCTGTTTTTGTATCTCCTGTGTTGTTCTTGCTGCCGGTTGCTATCTTTTGAAGATGAACCAGGCTCTTTGAATGCCTGAGAAATGATCATTATCATTTGCATCATATGCATTAGCATCATACTCATAACAATTGCATAACAGGTGTTCTTGTGCCGACTTCTCACTTTGGTTCCTGTGTCAGACAGGATAGCTGATCAGCGACCACACCGGTATTCTACCAGACTCAATCAACGAAGGAGCATGGATCAGGTTCAGAATGAATTGGCTGAGATGAGAGCGAACATGGCCCAGTTCATGACGATGATGCAAGGGGTTGCTCAGGGTCAGGAGGAGCTCTGTGCCTTGGTTCAGAGACAAGAGATGGTTATTCAGGCGTCTAACCGTGGTTCACCTGCTGGTATTCCTGTACCTGAGAATATCAATGTTGTTGCTGCTCCCGTTCATGATTATGCTGTGGGAGATGAACTCAGGGGTATCAGAATCAACGGACAGCCTCTTGCTGCAGAGACTGTCAACGCCAGAGCTACCCGGGCTCCGGTGCGTCATCCAGCTCCGCTTGTCGACAGACAAGAGGACATGTTCACATTGTTGAGTGAAGATGAGGATGCTGTCAGAGTGGAGGACAGGGATCGGAAAGTTGATGCACTGGCTGAGAAGATTCGTGCAATGGAGTGTCAGAACTCTCTTGGTTTTGACGTAACAAATTTGGGGTTGGTGGAAGGCCTGAGAATTCCCCACAAGTTTAAAGCACCCACTTTCGACAAGTACAACGGTACTTCTTGCCCTCGCACTCATGTGCAGGCATATTATCGGAAGATCTCGGCATATACAGATGACGAGAAAATATGGATGTACTTTTTCCAAGATAGTCTATCTGGGGCATATTTGGATTGGTACATGGAGCTCAAAAGGGATTCTATCCGATGTTGGAGGGATCTGGGAGAAGCTTTTCTCAGACAGTATAAGCATAACATGGATATGGCACCTAGCCGGACTCAGCTGCAAAGTCTGTGCCAGAAAAATAATGAAAGCTTCAAAGAGTACGCCCAGAGGTGGCGTGAACTTGCTGCAAGAGTTCAACCCCCTATGCTGGAAAGGGAGTTGACAGATATGTTCATCGGCACACTTCAGGGAGTGTTCATGGACCGAATGGGGAGTTGCCCATTTGGAAGCTTCTCCGATGTTGTGATTTGTGGTGAGAGAACTGAGAGCTTGATCAAAGCTGGGAAGATCAATGATGCTGGTTCCTCTTCATCAAAGAAACCTTTCTCTGGGGCACCTCGCCGTAGAGAAGGTGAAACCAACGCTGTTCAGCACCGCCGAGGTACGAACAGAAATCAAAATCAATACATATAGGTTGCTGCAGTGACGATTCCTGCACCTCAACAACGTCAACCTCCGCAACAACCGAGACAACAACAACAACAGCAGCAACGTCCTTATCAGCCGAGGCATAGGCTGCTTCCCGATAGACCGTTTGACCCATTGCCCATGACCTACGCTGAGCTACTGCCTGAGTTGCTCAGATTAGGTTTTGTTGAATTGAGAACCATGGCTCCGCCAACTGTTTTGCCACCTGGGTATGATGCTAATGTCCGGTGCGATTTCCATTCTGGAGCACCAGGACATCACATTGAGAAGTGTCGGGCTTTTCAGCACAAAGTCCAGGATTTGATCGATTCCAAGGCGATCAATTTCTCTCCTGTGCCTAACGTTGTTAACAATCCTATGCCGGCGCATGGTGCTCACCGGGTAAACTATGTTGAGAGTGAAGCTGAAGATCTGGTTGTCCGGGTTGACGAAATTCAGACTTCGTTGCTGGTTGTCAAGAGCCGTCTGTTGAATAGTGGTGTTCATCCGGGCTGTGATGAAGACTGTGTGGGTTGTGTAGAGTCAGACAATGGTTGTGAATTGTTGTGGGCTGGTATTCAACGTCTGATTGATGAGGGCTGTGTCCAGTTTGGTAGGGCTGACAACAGAAATCGTGGGGCAGTGTCTACTGTCACGATATTTTTCAAACCGTCTGAAGGACGTGGGCCGAGGGCTGTTGGTAGTGCGTCTACGACAAGGGGTAATCCAGTTACCATTTCTGCACCGGTTTCCGCCAGTACTCCAACGACCATCGTTGCTCTGGTAAGAAGGGCTGAGAACAGTAATGTTGTGCCTTGGAAGTACGATAATGCCTACTGAAGCAACAGAAGGGCTGAGAATCGGGTCAGGCCATCAAATCAAGCTCCAGTGACTATTGCTGCACCTAGTAGAACTCCGGCCGTTGTGAGTCCCGTTGTGGACAATGTCGGTGGACCGGGAGGTTTTACTAGAAGTGGACGACTGTTTGCGCCTCAACCGTTGAGGGATGCCAATGCTGAGGCATCTACTAGAGCTAAGGGCAAACAGGTCGTGGTTGACGAAGCGCCTGCTCAAACGAATGTGCCTGGTGGCTCGTTCGAAAAGGACGTGGAGGAGTTCATGCGCATCATTAAGAAGAGTGATTACAAGATTGTGGATCAACTCAACCAAACTCCCTCCAAAATCTCTATTCTGTCTCTGCTATTGTGCTCTGAGGCACATCGAGACGCCTTGCTGAAAATGTTGAATATGGCGTATGTACCTCAGGAGATTTCAGTCAACCAGCTTGAGGGTGTAATTGCTAACGTGAGTACCCGCCATGGCGTGGGGTTTACAGATCTTGATCTGACGCCCGAGGGACGGAATCATAACAAGGCCTTGCACATCACTATGGAGTGCAAGGGGGTTGTGTTATCTCACGTACTGGTTGACACCGGGTCTTCGTTGAATGTGTTGCCGAAGCAAATCTTGAAGAAGATACCTGTTGAAGGGGTTGTGTTGACGCCTAGTGACCTAATTGTTCGTGCTTTTGACGGATCCAAACGTTCTGTGTTTGGAGAAGTCACTTTGCCTATGAAGATAGGTCCTGAGGAGTTCGACATCGTCTTCTATGTCATGGACATCCAGCCTGCTTACAGTTGCCTACTGGGACGTCCATGGATACATGCAGCAGGGGCAGTCTCGTCGACTCTCCATCAGAAGCTCAAATACGTCTGGAATGGTCAGATTGTGACCGTATGCGGTGAAGAGGATATCTTGGTGAGTCATTTATCCTCGTTCAAATATGTCGAGGTGGATGGTGAGATCCACGAGACTTTATGCCAGGCGTTCGAGACGGTGGCTCTTGAGAAGGTGGCGTATGCTGAACAGAGGAAGCCAGGTGCTTCAATTACTTCTTACAAGCAGGCTAAGGAGGTTGTTGATTCCGGTAAGGCTGAAGGCTGGGGCAAGATGGTGGACTTGCCTGTCAAGGAGGACAAGTTTGGCATTCGATATGAGCCTCTCCGAGCAGAGCAGGGTGCAGCAGGTCCTAGTACCTTTACCAGCGCTGGGCTGATGAACCACGGTGACGTCTTCGCAACTGATGTTGAAGACAGCGACAGTGACATTGATCTCGACTGCTGGGTTTGCCCGAGTGCACCAGGGGAAGTGATCAACAACTGGACTGCGGAGGATATAGTCCAAGTTACTCTTTAGACAGAGTAATTTTCTTTTGTTTTTTTCATTCTGCACAAAACCCTACGTTCTGCCCAAGGCGTAGTGGTTCATTGTAGGGCCTCACGTTTTCAATCTTTATCATTAATAAAGGACGTTTTGCAAACAATTTTGTGATCCCTGTCTTTCTATTTTTGTTTTTTCATTTTTAAAAAAAAATAAAATGGCAATGTTTTTGTTTTTGTGACTTTATTGAAATCTTTTTCTAAAACAAAGCATTAAACATGCAGAAATGATTTTATGGCATCCACTATGAACAAATCTGTTATGGCTCAGTATGATTTCGACAATCCCATCTACCAAGCTGAAGAGGAGAGTGATGAAGACAGTGAACTCCCGAAAGAATTGGCTAGATTATTGAAGCAAGAGGAAAGGGTCATCCAACCTCATCAGGAGGAGTTGGAGATTGTTAATCTTGGTACTGAGGATGCCAGAAGAGATATCAAGATCGGGGCTGCTTTGAAACCAGAAGTCAAGAGCAGATTGATCGAGATGCTGAGAGAGTATGTAGAGATATTCGCCTGGTCTTATCAAGATATGCCTGGGCTGAATACTGATATTGTGGTTCATAGGCTACCTCTCAGAGATGATTGTCCTTCGGTCAAGCAGAAGCTTCGTAGAACGAGTCCTGATATGGCAGTGAAAATCAAGGAAGAGGTTCAGAAGCAGTTCGATGCGGGTTTCTTGTTAGTAACAACTTACCCACCGTGGGTAGCTAACATCGTTCCTGTGCCGAAGAAGGATGGCAAAGTCAGAATGTGTGTCGATTACCGGGATTTGAACAGGGCGAGTCCGAAAGATGATTTCCCATTACCTCACATCGATGTATTGGTGGATAATACGGCTCAATCCTCGGTATTCTCTTTCATGGATGGTTTCTCGGGCTATAATCAGATTAAGATGGCGCCAGAGGACATGGAAAAGACGACATTCATCACACCTTGGGGCACGTTCTGCTATAAGGTGATGCCATTTAGGCTGAAGAATGTCGGTGCTACCTATCAGAGGGCAATGGCGACTCTCTTTCATGACATGATGCATAAAGAGATTGAAGTGTACGTGGATGATATGATTGCGAAGTCGCAGACAGAGGAGGAGCACCTGGTTAATTTGTAGAAGTTGTTTGACAGATTGGTCAAGTTCAAACTGAGGCTGAATCCGAACAAGTGCACGTTTGGGGTGAGATCAGGGAAGCTGTTAGGCTTCATTGTCAGTGAGAAAGGGATTGAGGTTGATCCAGCGAAAGTCAAAGCTATTCAAGAAATGCCTGAACCGAAAACGGAAAAGCAAGTTCGTGGGTTTTTAGGGAGATTGAACTACATTGCTAGATTTGTATCTCACCTAACTGCCACGTGTGAACCAATATTCAAATTGCTCAGAAAGAATCAGGCAATCAGATGGAATGATGATTGTCAGAAAGCTTTTGACAAGATAAAAGAATATTTACAGAAACCTCCAATCCTGATTCCTCCAGTTCCAGGGAGACCATTGATAATGTACCTGTCAGTCACCGAGAATTCAATGGGGTGTGTATTGGGACAGCATGACGAGTCTGGTCGAAAAGAGCATGCCATATACTACCTTAGCAAAAAGTTTACCGACTGTGAAACAAGATATTCACTGCTTGAGAAAACTTGTTGTGCTTTGGCCTGGGCTGCTCGCCGACTGAGGCAGTATATGCTGAACCATACTACCTTATTGATTTCTAAGATGGATCCAGTGAAATACATCTTTGAGAAGCCAGCTCTCACCGGACGTGTTGCCCGTTGGCAGATGATTTTAACAGAGTATGATATCCAGTACACGTCGCAGAAGGCTATCAAGGGTAGTGTTTTGTCAGATTATCTCGCCGAACAACCGATCGATGATTATCAGCCTATGATGTTTGAATTCCCTGATGAAGACATCATGTATCTTAAGATGAAAGATTGTGAAGAGCCTCTTGTCGAGGAAGGACCGGATCCTGATGACAAGTGGACGTTGATGTTTGATGGGGCTGTCAATGTGAATGGTAATGGTGGTGGTGCAGTGCTGATCAATCCGAAAGGTGCTCATATACCCTTTTCTGCCAGATTGACTTTTGATGTCACCAACAACGAAGCTGAGTATGAGGCTTGTATCATGGGGATAGAAGAAGCCATTGATTTGAGAATCAAAACGCTTGACATTTTTGGAGATTTCGCTCTAGTGATCAATCAGGTCAATGGAGATTGGAATACAAACCAGCCACATTTGATCCCGTATAGAGATTACACCAGAAGAATACTGACGTTCTTCAAGAAGGTGAAGTTGTATCATGTCCCGCGGGATGAGAATCAGATGGCGGATGCTTTAGCCACTTTATCTTCCATGATAAAAGTTCATTGGTGGAATCATGTGCCACATGTTACAGTGAATCGACTCGAGAGGCCTGCGTATGTGTTTACAGCCGAGTCTGTGGCGATTGATGAGAAACCGTGGTACTATGATATCAAGAATTTCCTCAAGACTCAGGAGTATCCTTAAGGTGCGTCAAAGAATGACAAGAAAACCCTGAGAAGGCTAGCTGGAAGCTTTTATTTGAATCAGGATGACGTGCTGTATAAAAGGAATTTTGACATGGTCTTGCTCAGATGCGTGGATAGACACGAAGCAGACATGTTGATGCAAGAAGTGCACGAGGGTTCGTTTGGTACCCATGTTGGTGGTCATGCAATGTCGAAGAAACTGTTAAGAGCTGGTTATTACTGGATGACTATGGAATCCGACTGCTTCAAGTATGCTCGGAAGTGCCATAAGTGTCAAATTTATGCTGATAAGGTGCATGTACCACCAAGCCCGTTGAATGTCATGAACTCGCCTTGGCCGTTTTCCATGTGGGGCATTGACATGATTGGGAAGATTGAGCCTATTGCTTCGAATGGACATCGCTTCATCCTGGTTGCGATCGATTACTTCACCAAGTGGGTGGAAGCAGCTTCCTATGCTAATGTTACCAAACAAGTGGTTGCCCGGTTCATCAAGAAAGAAATCATCTGCCGTTATGGGATTCCTGAGAGAATCATCACTGACAATGGTTCGAATCTCAATAACAAGATGATGAAAGAACTGTGTAGAGATTTCAAGATTGAACATCACAATTCTTCTCCTTACAGACCAAAGATGAATGGTGCTGTAGAGGCGGCAAACAAGAATATCAAGAAGATTGTGCAGAAGATGGTCGTAACGTACAAGGATTGGCATGAGATGCTGCCTTTTGCTTTGCATGGGTACCGTACCTCAGTGTGTACGTCGACTGGGGCAACCCCGTACTCCCTTGTGTATGGTATGGAAGCAGTCCTACCTGTTGAAGTGGAGATCCCTTCTCTGAGGGTATTATTGGATGTCAAGCTGGACGAAGCCGAATGGATTCGAACAAGGTTTAATGAGTTAAGCCTTATCGAAGAGAGACGGCTAGCAGCTGTGTGCCACGGGCAGTTATATCAGAGAAGGATGAAGCGAGCCTTTGATCAGAAAGTGCGTCCTCAGAGCTATCAGATCGGTGATCTAGTTCTGAAGAGGATCCTTCCTCCCGGTACAGATAACAGGGGCAAGTGGACTCCTAATTATGAAGGTCCATATATTGTGAAGAAGGTCTTCTCCGATGGAGCCTTGATGCTTACAACTATGGATGGTGAAGATTTTCCGTCTCCTGTTAACTCAGACGTAGTCAAAAAATACTTCGCATAAATTGACCCGCTGGACGAAAAGAATAAAAGAGTCCAGGAAAAAAAGGGCATCCCGGCGAACCAAAAAACAGAAAGAAAAGGTTCGGGCAAAAATTAGGGATATAAAATGAAAAATTGTACACCCGGTAAGTTGAAAACCCGCAAGGGCGGCTTAGGCAAAAATGGGTATCCCGGCGTATTGAAAACCCGAAAGGGCGATCCAGCCAAAAGAGGGATTAAAGCGAAGACTACAGTCTGAGTTATCTGTACTTCATCGCGCTTCATTCGTCCGCCATCTCGAAAGATGTGACCGGTCCAGTCATTCTTCTCAGAAAGCAAGGAAGTTGGGAGGAAAACTGATGATCTGTGAGTTATAACAGGATTGGGAAATAGTGGATGCCGTGTTCACATTGCCACTAGGATAGATTTTTCCTTTTATGCGCAATTACCTCTTTCTAGGAATTGCTTCCTGATGTATTCGCCTTTTCAGGCACATTTTCAATCAATAAAAGTTGTTATTCAGATAAATAGCTCTCTTGTTTTTATTTTACTGTTTTGTTTGCAAAAAACGTCCGAATTTTTGATAAACATTGCATAAAAAAACATGAAGGCTTAACAATAACTTGCAGAAAGATAAAACATTTGAAAATCATTTTGAATGTTGAGGACACTTGATCGTATCTTGTCCATGTATCCCTGGGACATCGGTTGTGCTGTTTTGCAGGTCGCATCTGTGATCACTTTCCCCAGCAGTTTTTTCTCCTAAGCAAGTTGGAGAGCTGGCAAAGCTATATTCCCCTGCAGAGGTGTCTGTGGATAGTATCTTCTTTCCTCAGCAAATCTAAGGATTGCCTATCCCCAACGTGCCTGTGTTTACAGATTTTTCCAGTGGGTGTATTCCCCAGCGAATATTTCCCCAGTTGAGATCCCCCGCTGAGTGCCTGGCAGATGTTTTCCCCAGGAGGGTTCCCCGGAGGAGTTTATCATTGGAATGTTGTTCCCCAGCAGTCGGGATTGTGATACTATTATCCCCAGCGTGGCCGTAAGCGATCATCCTTAGCAGGATTGTGAATGTTTCTTCCCAACACAGGGTCTGATGAGTGTTTTTACCCGCCAGAGTTTTACTTTTCCTCAGCAGAGAGGTGTGTTATCCCCAGCGGGGTGGATTTCCCTAGCAGACCTCCCGAGTAGAGATTGGTGTTGACAGATCTTCCTCAACAAGTTCCCCGAATGGAGCGGGTTTCAATGAAATATTTCTCCAACAGAGTTCATCCTACCAGCGGATTGGACGAGTTTTCGTAACAGATTGATGTTTGCATCCCCAGCCGAGTCTATTCTACCTGTGGATTGCGTGGGTCGTCCCCAGTGGAGTAGTAATTATTCCCCAAAGCTATCCTAACTGAGGTTTGGTTGAGTCTTCCCCAGTGAAGTCGCTTTATCATTCCCCGGTAAAGTCGTCTTGTTACTCCCCGGCGAGTAGTTTCACCAGAGAGTTGCCTGGTTTACTTTCCCCAGTGGAACAGTATTGATTAATCCCCGAAGAGTTGCCTGGTTTGTTCCCCAGCGGAGTATTTGTTAGCTTCCCGAGCGGAGTGGGCCCTGTGAAGGATGTTCCCCAGCGGAGTCTATCCTTTCCCCGACAGCAGTGTTGTTTTTCCAGCATGAGTGAGAGGTCTGTGCTTTCTCCGCAAGGCATTCCCCAATAAGAGTCTCTCCGCAGAGTATTCTTCGAGCAGAGTCTCCCTACAGAGTCGGAGTATCTGATCAGTTTGGCTCCCTAGCCAGTGTTGCATTTTGCATGAAGTAATCATTGCATCTTCAAAAATGCGTAGCATTTCCATTCGAGATGGAGCATTACGCCATAGAAAAATTCAAACATATGCATTCATGTGTTCGAAACCCCATCAGACTGTATCCCCGGCAGAAGCGGATTTTTGTTCAACCTGTACGACACGTTTGCTACAGTTGCTCCAGTCAGCTGTTGATGTTGACGATCCCCACAGAGGTTTATTTCCTCATCCGTTGGTGAAAGGAAAGCCTGTTTCTCCCGAGTGAGACCCCCTGCAAGTGTTCAGCCTTGCCCTGTCATTTTGTAAATGTCAGTATCCTGTTAACACCCGCGTGTGTTATTTCTTTGGTGTCGGTAAACACCATCTTTCGGTGATTTCCGGTCATGCGTAAGTGTCTGGTCTTTTTTGGTGTCGGTAAACACCATCTTTCAGTGATTTCCCAGTCATGCGTAAGTGTCTGGTCTTCTTTGGTGTCGGTAAACACCATTTTTCGGTGCTTTCCCAGTCATGCGTAAGTGTCTGGTTTTCTTGTGATGTCTGTAAATATCATCTTTCGATGTTCTTAACGTCGTCCTTCTCTCCCCAGAAGAGTCCTCCTCTCCGTTGGTGTCGATAAACGTCGAGTTTTTCCCGATCATCCATTGATGATTTGGTTGTGTTCACTCTCCCCAGAAGAATCCTCCTTTTCGTTGGTGTCGATAAACGTCGAGTTTTTCCCGATCATCCATTGATGATTTGGTTGTGTTCACTCTCCCCAGAAGAGTCCTCCTCTCCGTTGGTGTCGATAAACGTCGAGTTTTTCCTAGGCGTCCGTTGGCGTATAGTTGATATCTTTCCCCACAGGGTCGTCCCCAGTTGAACCTCCTCTCCGTTGGTGTTGATAAACGTCGAGTTTTTCCTAGTCGTCCGATGACGTCTAGTTGCTTATTCCCTACAGATCATTTGGTAATACCATATGGTTCCCCTCAGAGCTTCCTCCTCTCCGTTGGTGTCGATAAACGTCGAGTTTTTCCTATTCGTCCGATGACGTCTAGTTGTACCCTTCCCCATGCGGATTTACCTCTCCGTTGGTTTCGATAAACGTCGAGTTTTTCTCGTTCGTCCGTTGGCGTCTGATGGTATACCCTATTTCCCAGTCATTCATTAATGTCTGGTTGATTCCCAGCCAGAATCCCCAGTAGACGTCCTATTCGGTTTCTGATTGTGGTGCCTTTCCCTCGTGAAGTGGCTTTCTCCTTCTCCGTTGGTGTCGATAAACGTTGAGTCTCCCTTTCGTCCTATGACGTCTGGTCGAGTTTTCTCCTTCTCCGTTGGTGTCGATAAACGTTGAGTCTCCCTTTCGTCTGTTGACGTCTGGTCGAGTTTTCCTGGTCGTCCCCAGTCGATTCTCCTTCTCCGTTGGTGTCGATAAACGTCGAGCTTCTCCCTTTCGTCCGATGACGTCTGGTCGAGTCTTTCCAGTTCATCCATCGTCCGTTGATGTCTGGTTACCTCTCCGTTGGTCTTGGTAAACGTCGAGTTTTTCCTGGTCGTCCCCAGTAGAGTTACCTCTCCGTTGGTTTTGGTAAACGTTGAGTTTTTCCCACTATGTCCGCTGACATGTGGTTGTATCTTTCCAGTTCATCCGTCGTCCGTTGATGTCTGGTTACCTCTCCGTTGGTCTTGGTAAACGTCGAGTTTTTCCTAGTTGTCCGTTGGCATCTAGTTGTGATGCCCTTTCCCATTCATCGTGTTGAGATGTCTGAAGGTGACTTTATCCTTTGAGAAGAAAAAATCAAAATCTCAAAAATAAGTATCAGATCCCGGTGGACGTTTCCGTTGGTGATTCCCAACAGTGTGCAAATTCTACGGTTCTTCGGTATTCAATCCCTGTTTACCCTGAAAGTCTGACAGCCGTTGCTCTCATCCGTTCGGGTTCCCAGTGGATTGAATAGGGGCAGCTGTAGCACCTCAAATTTGCACCCTACCTTTTGTGCATACATTTTCATTTTTAGGTCATTAGCATAACAAAGTCCATTGCATAGCATTGCATAGCCATTTGCCCAAGTGCAAGTCCAGCTGACAAATTAGGTCAAACTGGTCAGGAGATCAGGTCAAACAAGCAAGCATGTGCCATTTCCATTGAGACAAGGCCCTAGGGTTGGTTTATCAAGTTCATATGGTCTAAGGATCATTTTGAAGTGATTTGGACAAAGATTGGATGATCAAAGCTCAACAGTCAGGCTGAATTTCCTCAGAAACCCTAGAAAGTCAACTGTGGTCAACTATGCCTGATTTTATGGATTTGAAGGTGGGAGATGGTTTGAAAGGCTTCATTCATGTCCATATAAGTCTCATTTGACATATCAAAGATCAAAGTTGAAGAATTGGAGGTCAGACAAAAAGTTTCCAAAAATAGAAATGACCTGTAATTTTCACCTGCCAAAAATGGAAAGTTTTGCTCCTCAAAATTACTTCATCATACAAGCTTCAAATGGAATTTTGTCCAACATGAAAGTTGAAGATCTTGTTCTCCCATTTCCAAAAAGTCCAAGAACACTCATTTCTCATGTGTGGTTGGCAAGATATGATCAAATCATTTTCAGAAAAAGTTGAAATTCAAAGGGGCATAACTTTTGAATGGAAAGGCCAAATTGGGTGATTCTTTTTTGAGCAAGTCACATTTGACATGAGCTATCACCTTGCATCATCACATTTCATTGAAAACCTTCACATAAAAAGGTCATTTTTCAAGTGAACCATTTAAAAATTGGTGGGAAAAATAGTGATTTTCAAAAATACAAGGCATTTGCACTCCAAACCTTTTCCAACACATTCCAAATGACCAATATGACTTGCTCAAACTGATTTTCTACTGTTACATTGGTTGCATCTTGAAAAGGGAATTTTGGCCAAAACTCATGAAAATGCATTTTGCTTAATCACTTCCAATTTGCCTAAACTTGATTAACACTTGGATTAAGAGGTGGTATAAAGGCATAATTGTAACAGAAACTCTTAATCACAAATCATTCTTTCAGATCTAAACAGAAAATCATCAAATTCTCTCCAATTTTCTTCACACTTTCACACACTTTTTTCACTATTTTCATTGAAGTTCATCATCTATCGTGCTGGTTTTTGCTTGATCCATCATCCACAGGTGCTTATGAGGAACTGTTGATCAAGATCTTGGCAAGAAAATTGAAGGATCATCACTGTCCAATCCAGCTCATGTTCATGACAGTTTGAGAATTCTTCTACCTGGTGCGTACTGGAGCTGAGAGATCTACTTCATCCATCTCCTACATCATCAAGCATCATCTGTTTCATCATTTCATACCTGGAAACGCGCGAATCCAACAGTTGCTTCATCATAAGGTGAGATTTCGAATCTTTTGATTCTTGAAATCAACATGTGGTTTAGGTAGAGCATTGAACATAGAGTAGAATGACGTTTGAATCGTGCATTTTCGTTGAATATCCATGGAGAAATCTGGAATTTAAGTTTGTATGTCCAAACTATTTTTGATCGAATTTTGTTGTGTGTTGATTTCTGGACAGATTCATGTTCATATTCGTGATCCTTGTTGAATGCCGGTTCCAACCATATATGGCATGTTGATTTTCATGAGAGTTTGGTCATGAGCATGATGAACAGTGAAGAACACGACGTTGTGTTCGATTTTTCGCTCCAGCTTCCGCGTTTGATTCATTCTGCCATGGCTTGCATTCAAAATCCTGTTTCCCGCGTGAATCCACCAATCACACCACGCCACTGAATAAATGAAAACGCGGCGTTTTGTCCTGGCTGTAGCATATTTACAAGTTTGCCATTGGCGCCACATATTTTCATTTTAAATGTTAAATGTTTATTTCATTTTCATAATCAACTTCAAAAAATCACAATTAATCCATTTTTGATCCAATTTGAGTGAGGATTTTTGTGTTGATCTCCAAATTTTCTCTAGTTTTTTTTAGGTATGATAGTCAATGTTGTGCCTGGCTGATTTTAAATTTTGCCTAAGGACTTTGGACATGTATGCTTTAGGTGTATGTTTTGCCATTTCATTCATAAAATGATGATGCCTTATCCAAAATGTGTGAAATTTTACATGCATGTTCTTGACTCTTTCCTGGTGATTTTGGAATATAGTTTGCTAATTTTGAGTTCTGGTTAGAGAGATATGATGTGATCAAGTTGAGTGTGACAATTTGTGTCACACTATGTTATGCCATGTTCATGAATTTTGTTTCCATGCCTATGCTATGTCATTTGCTCTGGATTTTTGCATGTGATTACATCTATATGTCTAGTTTAACCATGATTTTTTGTAGGATTTGTTGATCAATTTCCTATTTGATTGGTATTTTTGTTTGTTGTTTACCATTTTGTGAACTTTTCTTGAGTGATCAACTTACATGACATGTAAAATTCTCATTCCTTATCATATGAAGATGAAATTTGGTGGATTGGTTCTTAACATGTTTAACTTCATCTTGGCTTTGGTCCCATTCATTTATCATTTGTTTCCACTGTTTGGCAGTCATTTGAAGTTGGCACATGATTTGTGGTCTTGTTTGAAGTTGTATTTGCATACCATGACTTCCTGATTTTAATTTCCTTACTTCCACTTGTCCAAATATCATGCAATTTGATATGCTGCTAATTCAATGTGTTCTGTTTAGGCTGGAATTTTTGTGGAATTTATTGAGCTGTTTTGGTATTGATTTGATTGTGATCATTCTGTTTGCTCCAATGTGATTCCAAAATGCATAGTTTGACATGTTTAGCTTATGAAATGCAATTGGTGAATGTTTTTGATATGGGACCAACTGGAATTTATTCTTGTTTGTTAAACCTTGATTGTGATCAATTTTCACTTGCTGTTTTGAATTTTTCACCTCCTTTTGACCCTAGGCTTGTCCTAGTGGTCTTACTTCTCACCTCTGAGTTGTTTTTTCAGGTTAAGAAGCAAAATGCTTTGAAGAGTAACTCAAGTTGATTGATTTTGGTTTATGTACTTGTTATGGATTAACTTGGTTTATTTTGTAGGATGCTTGGCTCACTTGAGTTGATTGTGCTTTGCACATTGCATTGTTTGATTGTACATTGTTGATTCTTATCTTGTTGGTTTAGGCTTTGTGATTGGGATGCTGATTATATTTGATTGATTTCAGGTACCCTTAGTTGCTTAGTTCTTTTAAGAACTTGCATTGCTTTGCTTTGCTTAAGCATTGAGGTAGACTCTCTTGTCTCCATGTAGTCTGGAAGACCTGGCCTGTTACTTGGCCAGGCACCTGTCTGAAGTCCTCCTTAAGAGGCAATGTTTGTGATTGTTTACTTTGTCCCCAAGCAGGTAAAGACCTCTATGAGGCAATTGGCGGATAAAAGAGATATGCAATCTATCTCCCGCTATTCTGTTGAGTCGTCCCTCTGCTCACACCACTGTGTTGATGCATTGAGGACAGTAACCCAAGATCTTGTACAGTTGTACAGTTGAGTCAGTGTCTTAAGTGTAGAAGGGTTCCCACTTTCTGGACCCACACTTCATTGTCTGAAGCTCTCCCAGGTCAGGGATAAGAGTTGTGAAGTCTCATCTTCACTCACCTTTCATCTAGCTTCACCTTGAATCTCAATGTCAAGGTTAAGAGCTAACCTTACCTTGATACAGAGGCTTGTTTGTCGAGGTTGATATGACCCCTCGACTAAAGCCTAGCCTTGATGTTTGAGCCCCTTGTTGGTGTGTTTATTTCATGCTGTATATGTTTGTGTGGTGTGATGGTATCCCCTAGGTTTGCTAGACTCCGCGTAGTCTCGTTTGCATGTCAACTAAGGTAGCACGGTTCCTTCGTATAGGACTTCCTTTCTTGCTTGAGCTTTCCTAAAACACAAACAAACATTATCCCCTCTTAAGGATACGTCAACTCCTTCTACTACAGGTGAGTAAGTCTCCAAAGGTCGAGCATCCGGTAGATTGCGTAGCGACGTTATCCACTTAAAAAACACAAACCAACAGGAATAGTTTAGCCGAACTACGGCAACTCTGATTCTCATGTCCAGATGAGATACGTAGGCACGAGATGCGATGTCTTGTCGAGTTTGACTAGAAACTAACACTAATTCTTTTCTCTCGCCCTTGTTGCGATTGAGACCTTCCCCTTCTCTTGCCCTAGTTGCAATTGAGACCTTTCTTCTTCCTGTGTTGGTGTTAGGAGATGGATGTAAGCCCCGCGATTGGCATTCCGTATCCTATTGTTTGTTGTGTGCTTGGAGTCCGGTATAAGTCCATCAAGTGGCATCTGGTTTCCAGTGTGGGTGCGTTTTGGTTCGGAATCTGATATAAGTCCAGCGATTGGCATTCGGATTCCACGTTTCCCTGTGTCTGTTTTGTTTGCGTGCGTGAGCCGAGCTAAGAATGCTCTGATTCTTCTTCGTCCAAGAAGATACGTATGCATAGGATGCGACATCCTAGCGAGCATGTGTTTTTCCCAGTCCGAACTACTTCGACTCTGATGTCTATGCCTGATAGACTAAGTAGGCCCAGGACGCGATGTACTGCCGAGTCAGTCTTGTCTGCTTTCTTGTGTCTCTATCAGCCTGTGTAGATGATTGTTTGAGCAGTGATTTTAGCAACCATTTTTCCTTCCTACTGTGCGTGGATCCCGTCGAGTACGACGAATGCGTAGGGGTGCTAATACCTTCCCTTTGCATAACCGACTCCCGATCCCATTCTCTTTGGTCGCGAGACCATGCTTTTTCCAGGTTTACTCTGAGCGTTTCCTTTCCCTCCTTTGGGATAAATAACGCACGGTGGCGGCTCTGTTGTTCTTGTTTTCCCGCCGGTTTTTCGCGTAATGCGACAGATGGCCAAGAAGATTCTGAGATCAGGGTATTATTGGTCTACCATGGAAGCTGATTGCCACCATCACTCCAGAACTTGTCACAAGTGCCAGATCTATTCGGACAAAGTACATGTACCTCCTGCTCCATTGAACATGTTGACAACCCCTTGGCCCTTTGCAATGTGGGGCATTGATATGATTGGAGAGATTAAACCTACTGCTTCTAATGGACATCATTTCATTCTTGTTGCTATTGATTACTTTACGAAGTGGGTAGAGGCAACCTCATTTGCTTCTGTCACCCAGAATGTGGTGGCACGGTTCATCAAGAATCGTCTTATTTGTCGGTATGGCATCCCTGAAAGAGTTATCACTGATAATGGTACTAATTTGAACAACAAGATGATTACTGAACTCTGCACGCAGTTCAAAATAAAACACCATAACTCTTCTCCGTACCGGCCAAAGATGAATGGCACCGTAGAAGCTGCTAATAAGAATATTAAGAAGATTATATAAAAGATGACAGTAACATACAAAGACTGGCATGAGATGTTACCATTTGCTCTTCATGGTTATCGCACTTCAGTACGCACTTCGACAGGGGCAACTCCTTTCTCTTTAGTCTACGGAATGGAAGCCGTTTTACCAGTGGAAGTTCAGATTCCCTCTCTAAGAATTATGAAAGATGCAGGCTTAGATGAAGATGAATGGATTCAGACTCGACTCGATCAGATAAATTTGATTGATGAAAAGAGACTTGCGGCTGTTTGTCATGGACAGATATATCTGAAGCGCATGACCCAGGCATTTAATAAAAAAGTCAAGAGACATGTGTATCAAATTGGCGACTTGGTGATAAAGCGTATCATTCTACCACAAGGTGATCCTAGAGGCAAATGGACTCCCACATACGAAGGGACATTTGTAGTTAAAAAGGTATTCTCTGGTGGAGCCATGATGCTTGCTACAATGGAAGGCGAAGATTTCCCGCATCCCGTGAACGCGGACATAGTTAAAAAATACTACGCATAAAAGAGACCCGCTAGGTCGACATATCTAGGCAAAAGTAAGGGCATCCCGGCGAACCAAAAGGGTTCGGGCAAAAATTAGGGATAAACATATAAAAATGTACACCCGGCAAGTCGAAAACCTGAAAAGGCGGCTTGGGCAAAAAAGGGTATCCTGGTGGACTGAAAACCTGAAAAGGCGGTCCAAGCAAAAATTAGGGATTAAAGCGTATGACTATGTCCCATTCTCGGTCAGCTTCACCAAAGCCAAAGAGACTGAACAAGCCAATCACTTCTATCCGACAGCAAGAGATGAGATACTTGAAGACATAATAGCAGTAGTAGAATTAAAATCAATAGGACTTTAATTCATAGTTGTTTTTTCTTTGCTTTCTTGACAATTTCCTCTTACTAGGATTTCTGTCTCCTTGTATTAAAATTGCTTGTTTATAGGCCCTCTTTCAAAATCAATACAATTTTATTTCCAAAAAGATACTTTTGTTTTACTTTCTCCGTTTTGTTTGCATAAACGTCCATTGATTTAATTCGAATTAATATATGCATTTGAATATGATTGATGTTTACCAAAAATACATGCATAAAATAGAAATAGCAATTACTAAAAGACTTCAGGATCAAGGATAAGGTTTAACCATGCGTTCTAACAAATCCGGTTGCAAATCCTATTCCCCAGCAAAACCAGTTATTCCCAGAAGAAATTGGCACTACTAGACAGACTGGTCATCTCTTTTATCCCCAGTCAGGTTCTGTTGAATATTTCTACCATCAGACAGAAATCAAATATCCCCAGCTAAGAAAGGGTCATCAATACAAATATCTCCAACCAGAATATCGGGATTTATTTTCCCATGGCAAAAAATTTCAGACGCATAATTCATTCATGCATCATTTCACAGCATATACATGCATGCAATGTTCGCATTTATTTTCAAGAGCATAAAACATCTCATGCATCATGACATGGCATGAGGCTAACTCTTTTTTTTCCAAGTTAATTATCCTCCTGATACAGTCAAAATAAAGATTCATTCAGACGGATATCTTTATCGATTACATTCAAGATTCAGATACATCTTTCAGATATAATCCATATGAATATTCATTCTGACAAGCATTCTGATATCTTCCTAATGATGGCATCTTTAAGCCCATCCCAGACATTTATTGCAAATACAACATATACAAATATTATCAGATATAGCCTAACGTACGGCTCATTCTGATTCAGCCTAACGTATGGTTCCTTCAACTGTTCCAATACGGTCTAGCGTACGACCCATTTGGATATTCATCCCCTCAGATACTGCCTAGCGTACGGTGCATTCTGAAATGTAGTCTAGCGTATGACTACCCCTTTTATCATCAGATACGCCCTAAAGGACGGCTCATTCTGCTACTCAGATACGATCTAGCGTATGATCCATTCTGATCTTTTATCCTCAGATACAGCCTAATGGACGGCTCATTCTGCAACTCAGATACGGTCTAGTGTACGACCCAGTCTGGCTCTTCTCATCAGATACTACCTAGCGTACGGTACATTCTGAAATGTAGTCTAGCGTACGACTACTTTTTATTTCCAGGTACAGCCTAACGGACGGCTCATTCTACTACTCAGATACGATCTAGCGTACGATCCATTCTGATCTTTATTTCTCCAGATACAGCCTAACAGACGGCTCACTCTACTACTCAGATACGGTCTAGCGTATGACCCATTCTGATCCTTATCTCATCAGGTTCAGCTCACCCTAATATCACCTAATGGATGACTCATTATACAGTCTAGCGTACGACCTAGTGTGACACCCATGTCTTCAGATATGGTCTAATGGACGACGCACTCTGAAGCTCTCATCATCAAACTTTTCGGATGGCATCTTTAAGCCCATCTCCATCAAGACTATCTTTTAATTAACAAGTGCAAATTTTTGGGGCTATCTAAGTGTTCAATAATCTTCCACCTCCAGATCACGAATGGCGTACATACCATTCTAATTCTCTCGGTTTAAGAATATTGAACAGGGGCAACTGTCATACCCCAAAATTTTCCTGTTAATTTTTATGATAAATTGATTCATGCATGGCATTCATTTCACATTTGCATTCATTCATTAGCATACATTCTCATATAAATTATAAATTTTAATTTATTTATTATGTGATACAGATATAAAAAATAATAATAATTTTCGTTATCTATATGATATAAATAAATTATATATATATAAATAAAATAGTTTTAATTTAATGATAAATAAAAATAGATTTGAATTTTAATTGTATAATTAAAATTTTAAATTAATTTTATTTGTTAAAGCTCATTAAATTATAATAACTATTTTTTATAATTTAGTGACTCATGTTCCATTTATTCATTATTTATAAATAGTATTTATTTAGTAATTCACGTTTTTTACTTAATAAAATTTATTTATAAGAGTAACATTTTTTAAAAGCCCATAAATTATAAAATAATTTTGGTTGATATAAGTAAGAATAATTTTGATTTTTTTAATGATGAAAGTAAAAATAAAAATAGGTTTAAATTTTAATTCAATTATGTAACTAAAATTAATTTTTATTTGTTAAAAGTCATTTAAATTATTCATTATTTATAGTAATATTTGTATTTAATAAATATTTATTTATAATAATAGATATTTAAGACCAAATCCAATTAGAGCTAACTCTCCTAAATTATATGGTGAGATCCTAAAATATAGGAAGGGATCCAAATATTTAGCAAGGTTAAACCCTAATCCACACCATTATAAATACTTCATATGGCTGCAGTGAGAGGGAAGAAGAAGGAAAAGAGGAGAGATACAACAGAAGAAGATACACAAGGCAAGGCAGAAGCAAGAAGGTTCACGGGCAGGGAAAAGAGAAGCAACCATAAAGCATTCATAGCCTGAATAAGAACAACACACATAGAGTGAGCAAGCTAGAAGAATCAAATCCCCAGTAAGTGTTCATTAGGGAATTTGCATCCAGCATGATTACCTTGCAATACTCCTTAATTCATGCATGAATAATATTGGTTTAATATATATATTGAGATGATGTATTCATGGTTTGGTGGATGTTGATATTGCTTTATTCAAGTATGCATCTGTTCTTGATATGTCATAGCATGTTGGAGAAATTTTGTTTGCATGATTAAAGAATTATATCTGTCATTTAAATATTATTATATGAGTGTTGTTTCTAGCATGATTATGTTTATTTCACATGCTGCTATTACATAATAATGATGATGATATAATGGTGATAATATAAATCCTTGGTTGTCTTTAACATGTATGTGTAAGGTTTGTTTTATCATTATCACTTGCAGTAAAGAGAACTAATACATGAGTAAAATAATATAAGCTTCTTGATTTGTGCATGACTATTTTTATTATTGCATGATGATTACATATGATCTTATTTTATGTGTGTGGTTTGATATAAAATGAAGTTATAGGTTTGTTATATTCACATGAAAGAAACAGCATGAGAAAAAATAAAGTAGCTTGCCGTAAGAGAGAAAGTTGTAACATGCATGGTGGTGTTGTGTCAAAATGGAAAAATCCATGTAGAGTTAATATATATTTTAATGAAGGCGAATAAATAACGAATGGACCAACATGGCTCGTTGGTAGCTCCCCCCTCATTGCAACCTAGATGTCCTAGGTTTGAGCCCCCAGGACCTATTTTTTAGCTTTTTAGTTTTATTACTATGTTTACTCCCTTTCCACTATAATTAATTCACCACTATTTTTCTATTATTAAAATAAAACCCATTAATTAATTTTCTAATTAATATATCATATTGGTTATTTAAACTAGGATATAATTTAATCTAGTTTATTAATTAAATTTTCATATATCACTTAATTAATTAAAATGGGTTGTTTTGAATAATAAAAATCTACTTATATTTTTTTTCTCTTTTCTTTTAAAACTTCTATCAATTTAGTCTAAGTTTTTCCATAAATTCATTAAAAAAAAGTTTCTATTATTATAGACTAAAAATATTCTTAATTCATTCTTAAATTTAGTTTATTTATTTCATTTGTCATGAACTTTCTATGCCCTTTTAATTTTGTACTCGTTAATTAAGATTTAGATATTTTATATCCCCTTTTAAATTATGTACCCCCCATCCCGAAGCCATGTAATAGCGTAGTCTTATTTTTCGCACTTTAATTTTTCCATACTGTGAATATAATTGTCTAGATGTATGCTAATAGGATTGCATGGAAAGATAAATAATCGAAATTAGATAAATTAATTCAAGATAATATATCTGAATCCAATCATTTCCACACTTGCACCTCTAGGGTAACCCTCTCTTTGTTGCCTTACGATATTACGATCATGTCCCGCGAATGTGGGGATACCCTTAGCAAAGACCCTTTCGATTAAATCATCATCATCCCTAAACAGATAAGTCATATCCCTTCGACCAAAAGGTCAATGTCCCTACAAGATAAATCATAGTCCCTCGAACGTTGCCTTCGAATATATGACCTTGTCCCTCGAACGTTGCCTTCGAATATATAACTTTGTCCCTCGATGACCCTTCATTGTAGCCTACGATTAAATGATGATCGTCTCTTCGAATGCTAAGGTATCCTTACAAATGTTGCCTTCAATGACCAATCGTCGACCCCACGATGTCCCTTTATATCCAAAGGATAAGACTTCTTCTCAATAGTAAGGACAGTTTTACCCTCCTAAGGATAGGAAATACCTATAAAGATCTTGGTTAGGTATAACTCTTAAATGCTTGCTCACAGCTTAAAATACTTTTCACACCTCACACTTTTCAAAACATCTTTTAGAAAATCACCACTTGGTATACATTCGCACCAGAATCATCGCCGAGTTATATTTTTCTAAACATCTTTCAAAATCAAACGAGATAAACACTTTGTATACATTCCTACAAGAATCATTAAAAAGTTAAACTCTCATTTCAAAATATTTTTTAAACATACCACATTTCTCAAACACTTTCTCAAACAAGAAAAACATAAGTGAGTTAAGCAATTAAGAGCCCATGGATAACCATGGATACAAAGGGTGCTAACACCTTCCCTTTGTATAATGTACCTCCCGAACTCAAAATCTAATCAAGGTCTTTCCTGTTCTTTTCCGCCTTTCCTTATTGGATAAAAGAAAAGTCGGTGGCGACTCTTGCTATCCGCAACATTGCTTTTCAAAGCAAAAACACAAAGTCAGTTCACCGTATCACACCTACCCCGCTGAATATCATAGCATCACCTTGGCCTTTCTCTATGTGGGGCATCGACATGATTGGAATGATAGAACCCAAAGCATCAAATGGAGACAGATTTATCTTGGTGGCCATAGATTAATTTACCAAATGGGTGGAAGTCACGTCTTATGCGAATGTCACAAAGCACGTAGTCGCCCGTTTCTTAAAAAACAACATCATATGTCGATATGGGATTCCCAACAAAATCATCACCGATAATGGGTCCAATCTCAACAACAAGACCATGGAGGATCTATACACAACGTTCAAGATCGAGCATCACAACTCATCACCTTATCGACCTAAGATGAATGGGGCTGTTGAAGCTGTAAATAAAAATATTAAGAAAATCATCCAAAAGATGGTTGTCACGTACAAGGATTGGCATGAGATGTTACCTTTTGCGTTACATGGCTATCGCACATCGGTGCGAACTTCAATAGGGGCAACCCCTTATTCCTTGGTATACGGTATGGAAGCAGTTCTCCCTATAGAAGTGGAGATCCCCTCAATGAGAGTCTTGATGGAGACTAAGCTAGACGAGGTGGAATGGGTTCAATCAAGGTACAACGAGCTCAACCTTATTGAGGAGAAACGCTTGAAAGCGTTAGGTCATGGTCAACTCTATCAGAGGCGTCTTAAGAAGGCATTCGACAAGAAAGTTCGTCCCAGGGTGTTTCAAGAAGGAGATTTGGTGCTAAAGAAAATCTTGCCCATACATAAGGATTCCAAAGGGAAATGGAGGTGCTCTGATCCTAGCAACTATGGACGGTGATGATATGTCGCTTCCCACCAATACTGATGTTGTTAAAAGATGCTTCGCCTAAAAAAGTGGAATAATAAAAGCCGCTAAGTCGAAATCCCGAAAGGGAGATTTAGGCAAAAATGGCTATCCCGGTGGATTGAAAACCCGAAAGGGCGATCCAGGCAAAATTAGGGATAAAAATAAAAGAATTGACCCGCTGAATTGAAAACCCGAAAGGGCGATTCAGGAAAAAATGGGTATCCTGGTGGATCGAAAAACCGAAAGGGCAGTCCAGGAAAAATTTAGGGATTAATTCCAAAGCAAAGAGTTGTACTTTCAAGTATCTAAAATATCCCTCGAAGACAAAGAATCAATCTACCTCACTTTTCAAAAGCAGGGTGCTCGGACTATCAAAGACATAAAGATCATAGCAGTGTGGAAACTCAATAAGAACTCAATTTTCATTGCCATTTTGTTTCTATGCACAACAATTACCTCATTAAGGAATTGCATCTTTATGTACAATCGCCCATTTAAGGGTCAAATCAATAAAAGAGAAATTTTCTCAACAAAAGTGTGCCCAAATCATTTTTTGTATTTTATCTGTTTGTTTGCAAATCACCCTTTATTTTTGATAAACATCACTTTTAAAACTATTGGAGAAAATAAAACACATGTTTGAATAAAGTTGTAAAATTGTTATTGAAACAGTAAGCAGACCAATCCTTTAGTCTCCAGGTTCATTCTTGTTTTTCATAGAGGTGTAGGACTGATTGCAGACACCTATGTTCCTTTCAATCACTAATTCACGCCTCTCATAAATGTACTCATGGTATATCCAAACCGGGCAAGGCTCCATTACATTTCCAGTAGAAACGTTGATAGATCGTGGATGGAGTATCGCGTGTTGAGAAGTCTCAACCCTTCAATAACTTGGAGCAACCCAAATATATTCCCAAAACCACCTAATATAGGCATCAAAGCTTGATCTTCATTGGTCACCCCAATAACAAAAGTCCACACTATTGGCATCATACCCCAAAGCAAAAATTTCTTAACCGGGGCATATCCGATTACCCATTTGCATTCTAACATGCATCATATAAATCATTCATAAATGGTTTTCCTACCAAACAGGAAATTTAAAAAAAACACAGTCGTACCAGTCATCAACATACTCATGCATAACACTCCCACAAAATGGGAATTTCAATAAGATAAAAAAAATCATTAGCATTCCTACATGCACAACCAAATATCCCCAGCAAATTGCATACTTGCATACATCCCATGCATCATCACATGCATGGAATTCCAACCTAAAGTGGAACATCATACAAAAATCAAATATAAAATATCAGGATCCAAGGTCATTCATGTATATCTTGGACATTCCTCATTTCCAAATGAAGTTATTACCCTGCATATGCTCGTGGGATTATTTCTCAGCAAATCATTTTTCAACTTTATGATTAATAATGATATTCCCAACATTTTTCTTTACAATCATTGCTCCCCAAGCAGAGGTTACCCTAAAAAGTCTCTTATGAGCTTTTCCCCCTGCATAGAATTTCTAGTAAATCTCCCTCAAAAGGAGTCATTTCTTAAAAATTTCCCCCCAACAGACGAATATTTGAGATACTGCTTCATTTATCTAAAGAATCTCATTTTACTGTTTGAGATGCTGCTTCATCAATATGAAGAGTCTTATTTCAGATTTTTTTAGAGATACTGCTCTAAGTGTCCTCGAAGAGTCTTAGATTCAATTAAGGTATATTTCCCTTGTTCGAATATCTTAATTCTATCATATAAGATGTTGTTTCGACTCAATACAGAGAATCTCATTTTTACAGTTTGGGACGCTGCTTCATTAATATGAAGAGTCTCATTTCATATTCTTTTTAGAGATACAGCTCTAATATCCTCGAAGAGTCTTAGATTCAATTAAGGTATCTTTCCCTTGTTGGAATATCTTAATTCTATCATATAAGATGTTGTTTCGACTCGATACAGAGAATATCATTTTTACTGTTTGGGACGCTGCTTCATTAATATGAAGAGTCTCATTTCAGATTCTTTTTAGAGATACTGCTCTAATATCCTCGGAGAGTCTTAGATTCAATAGGTATTTTTTCCTTTGCTGGAATATCTTAATTCTATCATATAAGATATTTTTTTGACCCGATACAGAGAATCTCATTTTTACTGTTTGAGATGCTGCTTCATCAGTATGAAGAGTCTCTTTTCAGATTCTTTTTAGAGATACTGCTCTAATATCCTCGAAAAGTCTTAGATTCAATTAAGGTATTTTTCCCTTGCTGGAATATCTTAATTCTATCATATAAGATGTTGTTTTGACCCGATACAGAGAATCTCAGTTTTACTGTTTGAGATGCTGCTTTATCAATATGAAGAGTCTCATTTCAGATTTTTTTTAAGATACTGCTCTAATATTCTCAGAGAGTCTTAGATTCAATTAAGGTGTTTTTCCCTTACTGGAATATCTTAATCCTATCATATAAGATGTTGTTTCTACCCGATACAGAGAATCTCATTTTTACTGTTTGAGATGTTGCTTCATCAAAATGAAGAGTCTCATGCCAGATTTTCTTTATACTATGATAGCATCCTGGAAAAGTCTTGAGATTTAGCTAGGGATGTCATTCCATTACTAACATATCTCGACTATGACGTCCAAGATACTGTTCTGACGGTTCCCAGAAAGTCTTGACTATTCCATTTTACTGTAAGATAATGTCTTTTTACCATTTCTCACTGCATTTTCTTCCTGTATATTCTTCCTTACATTTCCTAGGCTAAAATTTGGGTCTTTTGTATTTAATTATCTCCCACCGCAAATGCACGAAGACTGCTGTCATTCTTACTTTCTGGTTCGAGGTAATTAAATAGGGGCAGTTGTCATACCCCAATTTTGTCCGGGTAAGGAAAAATTTTCAACCAACATTCACTACCCAATGTTGGAAGACACGAATTTTATCTTAAGACATAGGTTCTATTTTAGGGTTTCTCAGCCCTTGGTGACATCAAGTCTTCAATGACATTTTCATCTGTTGAGATCCTTAAGAATACATTTGTTGCATTTGTCTCTTACTGCTATTACTGAAGCATGGGATGGTATGTGCATTTTTGGTTAACAAGGCCCATTTTGGTTTATCCATGAGATCTCTTTGTTTCAAAAGGCCCATTCATATAGACATGTCCATAATTAATATTGCAAAGTGTGGTTCAAATCTTTTTACGTCATTGATCCAAAGTCCATTTGATTATCAGTAAGTATTAAGAGACATGATTATTTTTATGATCACGTGTCATTAAGCCTATTTGCACATCTCAAATATATATGCCAAATCTCTAAACCATTCATAAAAACCTTAAACTAAATTTTCATCTTTTTTAAGTATGCGTGTGTTGGTTTAGATCAAGCCATCATATGTATGTGTATGTGTTGGTTTTGTGATTAAGGTTGATATTGCAATATTTGTGGCATGTTTTATTTTAGACCTTTTATCACATTTTATTTTGGTTAATATTAATGTGCTAAAGTTGACCAACCCAATTAAATTGCATTATGGCCCAATCCATTTTCAATTTGAGTTAAAGTTTAAATGTTTTAACTAATTAACACAAATAAAATATTGAGATAATGTTTTAAAAAAAGGAGATTAATTTCGTAATTGAATTTTTAATCCCAAAGTGTTACAAATAATTCCAAGTTCACATAATAATCCAAAATGGTTACATGATTATCCAAAAGTGGTCTTAAATTAAAACTGTACATGTTACAAACAGCCAATACATAATCCAAATGCACTTTATCCAAAAGTTCTGTTACATCAAAAGAAATTTGAAAAAAAGTGGAAACTGTTGTACGTCCTGCAGGTTGAGCAGCGAACTTGCAAATACATTTCCAAAATATGTTGAACTCACAGCACCCCCCAATTCTAACCTCCACAGCAGGCGCAAAACTTCCCTTTCAATCAACATCTCTTCACCTTTTTACAAACCTGCAAAACCAACTCAGAGATTAAAAAGGGCTAATCAAATAAGCACTTAAAAATTGGAAAATAATTGATGAAATGAAGGGATTAATATTTTGCACAGTGAACCAAAGTGAACACCTAAGAATGTGTTCCATTATCCAATCCAAACAACTCTAAATCCATAGAATAATAATCCCACAAAATCTGGAAAAGGGATAACCTAACAAGTTATCTCAAAAACCTAAAAAATTCATCATAGATATAAAACAGAGATTAACAGTAGAAAAGAGGACGATTTTTGAGAATCCAAGAAAAAGTTATCAAAATATTTTTCTGCTAACATCAAACCCTAAACAACAAAATAAACGTTTTTTTGAGAATCCAAGAAGAATCAAAATATAATTTGTTAAGCACCAAAACCCTAACATTCAAACCAAGCAACAACAGTACTCAATACCAAAGAAAGAGGAAGACGAAGAGAAGTTAAGAAGACGAAGTGACTTATCTGAAGCACGGTGGGGAGACGTCGCCGACGTTTGACTCCAACCAAGTAAAATCTCCATTTTCGTTTGAACTTTTGCACCATTATCTTCACATCTCCATACTAGTTGAAAACCCTTTATCGATTTCTCAAAACCATGACTGTAGAAGGTTAAATTTAAGAATTAGGGTTTGAGTTTTCAACTGTTTGTTGTTTAGTGTTTAGGTTTGTTTCGTTGAGAGAACGAACTAGGTTTTGTGGGTCGTGAGAGAAAGAGCGTTAGGGTTAGGTTTTAGAATTGAGTTCCCTTTTGGAGTGCCGATCCAGCCATTTGAAAAGGTTTTTGGAAGAACTAAGGCCGGATTTGAAATCACCGGCCAAAAACAAGTAGGGTTCGTGTTTAAAAGTTTGGGTTTAGGGTTGGAGGTCGCCGGAGAAGAAGAAGGCGCCGCCACGGTTGGTCGGCCGCCACCGTCTTCTCCGGCAGGTTTGGTCGGGGGTGGTGACGGAGAAGAAGAAGAAGTTGCAGAGCAACTTTGTTTTCAGAAGTGAAGAGAGCGAATGAGAGGAGCAAATGAATGCTCTCTCTCTCAATTTCCATTTTTATATGGTGATGGGGACGGCTGCATGGGCGCCAAGTGGACCCTTTTTCTAGCGCCACGCAGGGTTGACTTCTGAGTCAACCAGGGGATCCTGTATGGATCCACCCACCATATGCTAGTGCACCCGCTCAAGCCTACCTCTTGTTTCGTTAACTTGGTCAAAGTCCTCAGATCTAAGGGTCCAGAACCTCCTCACAAGGTCAACAGTTGACCAGGCCTTGCTGGTCTCGTTTTGGGCTAACCCAGGTTGGGCCCAAAGACTCTTTCTACCAAACGAATCCCCTGTTTTGTTCATTAGCGCCCAGATTTGGGCCTTCTCTTGCCTAGCCCATTTTCTTCATTTTTTTTATTTGTTCTTTATTTTTATTATATTTTTCATAAACACTTATAAAATATATATTAGATAGTTATTAATTCCTAAATGATAATTATTTAATTATTTTACAATATTTAAATATTTTATTTACTTTAATTTTATTTATTTCATTTACTTTCTTTCAAAATTATATATATGTTGTTAATATTATTATTAATACCTAATTAATTGTTTGTTTATATTATCACTATTTAATTACTCATATTTTTTAGTCAAACAATCTATTAATTATTTAATTAATTAATTATATTATTATTACTATCACTTATAATTTAGATAATTACTTATTTTTGTGGAATGTATGTGTATTATTATTTTGTATTTATTTATTTATACCGAGTCTTGAATACATACGTCTGGCGTGTTATAATTGTGAGAAGATTATGTCATTTTCACCGAGTTAAAATCATTTGAACCAATTTCAAAAATAAATCACATATTTCTCGATTCAAAGTCGAGCCCATTTTCAAACACCTTTGTAAGTCGATTACTTGTAAAAGTATCGCCATCAACCTCACATGGCTTACTCTTAGGCCTTCTTACAATGAGACCTATTCGATTTTAATCAATCGATTAGATGAACTATTCACTAAATAAATTCAATTCATTCACAAAATACAAATTTGAAACCTCGATCCAACATCGAGTATTCTTTATTAAGAATTAAAATTCCTGGTCACAATTAAACGTTATTTCACTTAGGAATAAAAGAGGTAATGGTTTTGAGTTTTCAATTCCTCTCCTCGATTATTCAAACACGAACTCTTTTACTTGACTAATCGAATAATCATCATTTCTAATCCACCTAAGGAAAAATACATCAAATTCTTTTACAACGAGAAATAAAAAAGGGAGATGACTTTGAGTCTTCAATTTTTCTCCTCGACTATTCGAATACAAGTTCTCTTACTTGGTTAGTCAAATAGTTATCGTTCCTCTACAAACCTCCAAACCCCGATTAAATCAAAATATTTTCACAGTAAGCTAAATGAAAACGGAGTCGACTTTGAATTTTAAACTTCACTCCTCAATTGGTCGAATACGAGTTCTCTTACTCGGTCAGTCGAACAATTGTCATTTCTCCGCAAACATACAACTTAACCAAATCATTTTCTTAACAAACTATATGAAAAAGGAGATGGTTTCGAGCTTTCAACTCTTCTTCTTAAATGCTTGGATATGAGTTGTCTTACTCAGTCGTTCAAGTACTTGTCGTTCATTCTAAAATACGTTAAACATATACAACCTTATTTTCATAAATATTCAGATGAAACAGAAAGCGGTCTAGAGTCTTCTATTCCCTTTCTCGATTATTAGGATATGAGTTGTCTTACTCGATTATCCGAGTATTCGTCATCCTTTCAAAACACCTTAACTACTATCAAATCCTTTTTATAATCAAGGATGAAAAAGAAAGTGGTATAGAGTCTTCTATTCCCTTTCCCGACTGTTAGGATATGAGTTGTCTTACTCAACCATCCGAGTGATCGTCATCCAACCAAAAACATCTCAACCAATCAAAACGTCCAACATATTAATCTAACTTGTCACCCTCGTGTGATCAAAACTCTTTTCAGAAAGAACACTGTCTAATCCTTTCTAATGCGCACAACAAACTAGTGCTTAAGCCTCTGTCGAGAGTAGACAAGCCAACGTTTAGCCTTTAGAACACGAACTAAAACAGATGTTCACTAAAAGACACCAACCAATCGTAGTTCCCCGAACTACGAATGCTCTAACTTCCTTATTACACCATAAGGATACGTAGGCAGGAGATTGTTGTATCTTCGCGAGCACACTAATAAAAAACCTCCCTTTTCCCTTTTCTGAGGTTCACATCCATTTCTATTTTCAATATATTTATTACCCGAAGATAACAAACAAACATAAATTAACACTCGAAACGCACATTAGAACTAAAAGGTTCCCGTTGAGTACAACGGACGTAAGGGGTGCTAATACCTTCCCCTTACGTAATCCATTCCCGAACCCGAATATGGTTACAATGACCATTATTCTATTTCCTAAAGGTTTTATCGATATTTTCCTATTCCTTCATTGGGATAAATAAAATTCGGTGGCGACTCTGTTCGAACGTAATTTTTCCACGACCATCACGAGGAATCGTATTTTTTGAGATGCGATAATACGGTTGGCAGGCCCTATCCCCTATGCATCCGATAAAGCTGCGCCATATCAGTATAATGCCACCATGATTGAAAAGGGTCAAGAGGTTCCTCTCCCAATTGCAGATTCAGTGGTAAATATCGTAGATGTAGTGAAGGTGACCTGTAATGGTCGTGTGTTCAGTCCAGTTTTTCCTAAGATTCTGGAAGATGTTTCCGTAGGGAAGAAGGCAGAAATCCCTGTAGTTAATCCAGTTAGTGCTCCAACGTGTCAGTCTGGTGAATCCAGAAAGTTGAAGGCTAATGATGATGATGAGGTGTTACGCCTGATTAAGAGAAGTGAATTTAATATTGTGGAGCAGTTGCTTCAGATGTCGTCAAAGATTTTCGTGTTGTCGTTATTGATGAATTCAAAGGCACATAGAGAACCCTTGTAGAGAGTGTTGGAACAAGCTTATGTAGAGCATGATGTGACTGTGGATCAGTTTGACCATATTGTTGCCAACATTACTTCCTGTAACAAGCTGGCTTTTATGATGAAGAACTTCCTGAGGATGGCAGGAATCATAATTTGGTGCTTCACATTTCAATGAACTATAAGGAGGACTCTTTTTCCAATGTCTTGGTTGATACTGGGTCATTATTGAATGTGTTTCCAAAGTCAACCCTAGCAAGACTTTCCTATCAAGGCGCCTCGATGAGGTACAATGGCGTGATTGTTAAAGGGTTTGATGGTTCTTAGAAAACCATCATTGGAGAACTGGACCTTCCAATTAAGATAGGTACGAGTGATTTTCAAATTACTTTTCAAGTAATGGATATTCACCCAACCTATAGTTGTTTATTGGGAAGGCCTTGGATCCATGAAGTTGGCGTTGTGACGTCTACTCTGCACCAAAAGCTGAAATTTATGAAGAACGAAAAGCTTGTCGTCGTGGGTGGAGAGAAAGCATTATTGGTAAGCCACTTGTCATCCTTTACCTGTGTTGATGTTGAGGAGGAAGTTGGAACACCGTTCCAAGCTTTGTCAATTGCTGATGAATTGAAAAAGGTTGGGCTACCCATGTCTTCCTTAAAGGATGCACAAGAGATTGTTCAGACTGGTAGCGCTGACAGATGGGGTCCCATCGTGGAAGTCATTGAAAACAAGAACAGAGTATGGCTTGGATTTCAGCAAGGGCCATTTAACGCCAATGTTAAGGCTATGTAAGAAGTTTTCTGCAGTGGAAGGTTAATTCACAAGGATGATCAACACTCAGCTGCCATTATTAAAGACAGTGGTGATGAAGACGAGGCTTGCGCCAACTTTGTGAAGCACGACTAGAATTGCAACAATTGGGTTGCTGTTGATGTTCCTATTGTTATGCATCACTCGAAGTAATTTTTTTATTATTATTTTAATAAAAATCCTTCTCCTATGCCTAAGGGAGAAGTGAAACATTGTTGGGCATTTTCTTATTATCATCAATAAAAGACAATTTTATTCATCCACATATATGATGTTTATTTTTAGTTTTTGCTTTTCTGAAAATGGTAACCACAAAAAACATAAATAAATAAATAATAATCTTCCATCTGCATAATATTTGTTTACACTTTATTTCTCTAAAATCAAAATATCAAATCATTATGCAGGTTGATTCTCAAACCCATTGAATATAATGATCCTACTCCCTCTCCAAACTTTGATTTCCCTGTGTTTGAAGCTGAGGAAGAAAATGATAATGAAGAAGTATCTGATGAGTTATCCCGTTTGCTTGAGCACGAGGAAAAAGCAATTCATCCGTTTAAAGAATCAATTGAATTGGTTAACTTGGGTTCCGATGATGATGAGAAGGAAGTCAAGATTAGGTCTCAATTGTGTCCAGAAGCTAAGAAGGGGTTGGTTGACCTTCTTCAAAAGTATTCAGATGTGTTTGCTTGGTCTTATCAAGACATGCCTGGTTTGGATTCTAAGATTGTGGAGCAGAGATTTATGTTGAAGCCAGAATGCCCGCCGATCAAACAAAAGTTGAGAAGAGTTCATCCTGATATGGCAGTGAAAATCAAAGAAGAAGTGCAAAAACAGATTGATGTTGGGTTCCTTGTTACCTCCGAATATTCGCAACGGGTGGCCAATATTATGCATGTTCCGAAGACGGATGGAAAAGTTTGTATGTGTGTTGATTATAGAGATTTGAGCAAAGCTAGTCCAAAAGATGATTTTCCTCTGCCACACATTGATATGTTGGTAGAGATTACAGCTAAATTCAAAGTCTTTTCGTTTATGGACGGATTTTCCAGTTATAATCAAATCAAGATCGCACCTGAAGATATGGAAAAAACCATATTCGTTACACCTTGGGGAACATTTTGTTATCGAGTAATGCCCCTCGGTTTGAAGAATGTTGGTGCATCGTACCAGAGAGCTATGACCGCTCTTTTTCATGACATGATGCATAAAGAGATCGAAGTTTATATTGATGATATGATTGCAAAGTCAAGTGATGAGGAAGAGCATGTTGAGCATTTGTTGAAGTTATTCCAGCATTTGAGGAAATATAAACTCTGTTTGAATCTCAATAAGTGTACTTTTGGTGTTCGTTCCGGTAAGTTGTTGGGCTTCATTGTCAACGAGAAGGGTGTTGAAGTTGATCCTGCCAAGGTCAAAGCAATACAAGAGATGCATGCGCCCAAAACTGAGAAGCAAGTCAGAGGTTTTCTCGGTCGCTTGAACTATATTTTGTGATTTATATCGCATATGACTGCCACATGTGCGCCTATGTTCAAGCTTCTTCAGAAAGATCAGTCTTGTGATTGAATCGAAGATTTCCTGAAAGCTTTTGATAGTATCAAGGATTATCTGCTCGAGCCTCCGATCCTGTGTCCACCTGTTGAAGGAAGACCTTTGGTCATGTATTTGACTATTCTTGAAGAGAGTATGACTTGTGTTCTCGGTCAGCAAGATGAATTTGGAAAGAAAGAATATGCAATTTACTACCTCAGTAAGAAGTTCACCGATTGTGAGACTCGGTATTCTATGCTTGAAAGGACATGATGCGCATTGGCTTGGGCTACTAAGCATATGCGCAAGTATATGCTGAAGCATACTACTTGGTTGATATCCAAAATGGATCCAATCAAATATATTTTTGAGAAGCCTTCTTTAACTGGGAGGATTTCCCATTGGTAGATGTTGTTATCCTTGAATAACAATCTCAGAAAGCAATTAAAGGTAGTCTCGTGGATGAACATTTGGCTCACCAACCTATTGAAGACTTCAAGTTAGTGCGGTATGATTTTCCCGACGAAGAGATTTTATACTTGAAGATGAAAGATTGTGATGAACCATTGCTTGAAGAAGGACCAGAACCTGGTTCCTGTTGGGGCATGGTATTTGAGGGAGTTGTTAATTCGTATAGTAATAGCAAGGGGGCATTGATTATTACTCCTCAAGGCACTCATTTTCGATTTACGGATAAATTAACCTTCAAGTGTACAAACAATATGGCTGAATATGAAGCTTGCATTATAGGACTTGAAAAGGCCATTGATCTCATAATCAAATATCTTGACGTCTATGGAGATTCAGCTTTTGTGGTGAACCAAATCAAAGGTGAATAGGAGACGAATCAACCCGATTTGATACCATATAGAGATTATGCGAGGAGGATATCAACTTTCTTTACAAAGGTTGAGTTTCATCATATCCCTCGAGATGAAAACCGGATGGAAGATGCTTTTGCAATGTTGGCTTCCATGATTGTAGTGAAATTATGGAATGAAGTTCCCAAATTGACCGTGATGTGTCTTGATAGGCCAGCTCATGTATTTGTTGTTGAAGAAGTCAAAGATGACAAGCCATGGTATTATGATATCAAATGTTTCCTTGAAAGTCAGATTTACCCGCCTGGGGCATCTTTAAAAGATAAGAAGACTTTGAGAAGATTAGTTGGTAACTCCTACTTGAATGGCGTTGTGCTTTATAAGAGGAATTTCGATATGGTTTTGCTCAGATGCGTGGATAGACACGAAGCAGACCTATTGATGACTGAAGTCCATGAAGGTTCCTTTGGTACTCATTCCAATGGGCATGCTATGGCAAAGAAGACGTTGAGAGCAAGTTATTATTGGATGACAATGGAATCTGACTGTTGCAAGTTTGTGAAGAAATGCCACAAGTGTCAAATTTATGCAGATAAGATTCATGTTCCTCCGATACTGTTAAACATCATTTCCTCTCTGTGGCCCTTCTCCATGTGAGGAATCGATATGATTGGCATGATTGATCCCAAAGCTTCAAATAGACATCATTTCATTCTGGTGGCTACTCATTACTTTACAAAGTGGGTTGAAGCGGCATCATATGAAAATGTGACCAAGCAGGTGGTGGTCCGATTTATCAAGAATCAAATCATATGTTGTTATGGTGTGCCAAGAAAGATCATTACTAATAATGGATTGAACTTGAATAATAATATGGTGGAAGCTCTTTACAAAGACTTCAAGATTGCACATCACAATTCTTCTCCCTACAAACCCAAGATGAATCGGGTTGTTGAAGCTGCAAATAAGAACATTAAGAAGATGGTTGTGACGTACAAAGATTGGCATGAGATGCTCCCATTTGCATTGCATGGGTACCGTACATCCATCCACACTTCAACAGGGGCAACCATTTCTCTCTCATTTATGGCATGGAATTTGTGCTCCCTGTAGAGGTTGAGATCCCATCATTGAGTGTTTTGATGGAAGCCAAGTTGACAGAAGTTGAATGGTGTCAGACCAGATATGACCAGCTGAATTTGATTGAAGAGAAAAGATTGATTGCCATGTGTCATGGTCAGTTGTATCAGCAGAGAATGAAGAAAGCTTTTGATAGAAAGGTCAAGCCTCGTATGTTTAGAGAAGGTGACCTCGTGCTCAAGAAGATCTTATCTTTCAAACCTGATGCTAGGGGAAAATGGACTCCTAATTATGAAGGCTCATATGTTGTTAAAAGAGACTTTTCAGGGGGTGCTTTTATTCTTACAACTATGGATGGTATAGAGTTCACTCGTCCTGTGAATGCCAATGCAGTCAAGAAATACTTCTCCTAAAAAGAAGAAAACAACTTGCTAAGTTGAAAACCCGAAAGGGCGACTTAGACAAAAATGAGCGTCTCGGTGGATTGTGTAAGAACAAAATCTGTTCTACAATATAATTCCAGGATTTTGATGATAACAAAGGATGAAACCAAAAATGGCACCCTAACGAAAATTCTCTAAGTGTGCAGGACTCTGAACAGCAACAAAGGAATCTGATCGTTTTATCAGATACAAACTCTGATTAGATACAAAGTACTAGAAGAACAGAAGCATCTGAAGAAGAAGTGCGCTCTAGAAGTTATGATTCTGAGCAAAACAAGACAGTAGAAAGAACCAGAAGCTCTAAACATCCACTGGACTTAGTTCTGATGATCTAGAAGATCAGTACTCTTAGAAGCTCTGATGTAACCTCAACGCAATCTCCTTCTGACACAGAAACTCCGAGATAACAAAGACTCTGATGAAGATTCTCCAAATCCAGAAAGAGTAACGGAAATAATTTCTTCAAATGGAAAGAAAGTATTTTTAGAAAGAAGTTATTCAGGGAGACAAAATGGTTATGGCAAGAAACACAGAAGTAATGACATTGAATGCTCATCAAAGGCCAATATTCTGTCATCACTCCAACGGTCCTTTCACCACTATATAAAGGACAACCTACTTCAGTGAGAGATACACAACAATGCACAGAAAATTCTTTACATTCTCTCTTAGTTTTTCACGAGCTGCTGCTCATATGTGAAAACACTTGCTTGTTTATTCTGCTGTGATATTTGCTTACTCCTAGAAGCACTCTCGATTACAAATCTATTTTTTGCTAAATTACTTTTGTTCCTCAAGTGACTCTGCGTAGTCTGTATACTTGGGAGGACTAAGAGATCACTCTCTTAGACGTTTGGTTGTATTAATCTTTCAAGATTAGTGGATTAAGTCCTTTTTGAAGGCGAAATCACCTTGGCCGGGTGGACTGGAATAACTTTGTGTTATAAGCGAACTAGTATAAAATTCTGTGTGTTCTTACTTTTGAAAAAGCTCTTATTTTCTAAAACAATTCAAACCCCCCTTTCTTGTTTTTCTCATCTTCAGTTGGTATCAGAGCTATGGCTCTGTTATTGATTTTCTAGTCAAACACTTAACAGTGTAGAGAGATCCAGAACGACAAAAACTATGGCCAACACCAATGAAAGAGACAGCTACAACGCTAAGCCTCTAGTCTTTGATGGAGAGAAATTCGATTATTGGAAAGATAGAATTGAAAGTTTCTTTCTGGGCTATGATGCTGATCTCTGGGACATTGTCACAGTTGGATACAAACCTCATGTAACAGATGCTGGAGTTGCCATCCCCAGAAGTAAAATGACAGATGATCAGAAGCGCGAATTCAAAAATCATCACAAAGCCAGAACGATACTTCTCAATGCCATATCCTACAATGAGTATGAAAAAATCACCAACAGGGAAACATCTAAAGATATACTCGACTCCCTAAGGATGACTCATGAAGGAAACTCTCAGGTCAAAGAAACAAAGGCTCTGGCTCTAATCCAGAAATATGAAGCCTTCAAAATGGAGGATGATAAAGTTGTAGAGGTAATGTTTTCTAGATTCCAAACTCTTATTGCAGGTCTCAAAGTGCTAGATAAAGGATACACAACTACAGACCATGTCAAAAAGATAGTCAGAAGCTTGCCAAAGAAGTGGAGACCCATGGTCACAGCCTTAAAGCTATCAAAGGATCTGAACAACATCAGCCTTGAAGAGCTTGTCAGTTCACTCAGAAGTCATGAGATAGAACTGGAGGAAGATGAGCCTCAGAAGAAGATCAAGTTTGTAGCATTAAAGTCCAGATCTGAAAGGCGCAAGTCTGACAGAAACAAAGCCTTCCAGGCCGAAACAAAAGACGATGATGACTCTGAACAAGAAGATTCTGACGATGAGGAAGAATTATCCCTTCTGACCAGAAGAGTAAAACAACTCTGGAGAAAGAGGAATAATAACTTCAGGAGACCAAGACCCAGAGGGGACCGATCAGAATCAACCTCAAAAGGTAAATCTAACAAAGATGTTATGTGTTATGAATGTAAAGAAACAGGTCACTACAGAAACAAGTGTCCCAAGTTAAAGAAAGAGAGTTCCAGAAAAGAAAACTCCAAGAAAAATTCCCTCAGAACCAAAAAGGGACTGATGGCTACCTGGGATGACAGCGAATCTGACTCATCAGAATCAGACTCTGATGAACAGGCTAATGTGGCACTCATGGCTACCACATCCAAGAACACTTCAGATGAAGAATCTGAATCAGAAGAGGTATTTTTTGAACTCTCTCGATCTGACCTAGAATCATGTTTGTATGAAACTCTCAGCTCATATCAGAAACTCAAACAAAAATTTAAAGCTATAAAAGGCATTCTTGAAGAAACATTAGAAGAATGTGGCAACCTTGAGATAACAATTTTAGAACTAAAAGATGAAAACAGAACCTTGACATTAGAAAGAGATGCAACAAAGAAAAAATACTCAAAACTTGAAGAAGCGTTATCTCAAGCTCCACAAACTTCAAACACAATTGTCGCATTACGCGAAAAACCGGCAGGAAAAGAAACAACAGAGCCGTCATCGTGCGTTATTTATCCCAAAGGAGGGAAAGGAAACGCTCTAAGTAAACCTGGAAAAGACATGGTCTCGCGACCAGAGAGAGATGGGATCGGGAGTCGGTTATGCGAAGGGAAGGTATTAGCACCCCTACGCATCCGTCGTACTCGACGGGATCCACGCTCAGAAAGAATAGAAGAAAGGTTGCTAAAAACTGCTCAAACACTGCACAAGGCTGGAAGGAAACACAGACGAAAGATAGAAGAAACGGGACTCGGCAGGATATCGCATCCTGGGCCTACGTAGTCTGTCAGGCACAGACATCAGAGTCGACGTAGTTCGGGGACAGGGGAAACGTGCTCGCTAGGATGTCGGATCCTATGCATACGTATCTTCTTTGACCGGAGAAGAATCAGAGCACTCGTAGCTCGGCTAACGCACGCCAAACAAAACCACACAGGAAACCGACTGCCAATCGCTGGACTTACGTTAGACTCCAAACAAACAGGCAAACATGGAAACCGAATGCCAATCGCTGGACTTACATCAGACTCCGAACCAACAAGCAAACAAGACACAGGAAACCAACTGCCAATCGCTGGACTTACGTCAGACTCCAACAAGCAAATGAGACACAGGAAACCAACTGCCAATCGCTGGGCTTACGTCAGACTCCAAACACACACAAAGGGGTTGAAAAAGAAAAAAGGGTGCCCGGAGAGATCAGCTCATCTCCTGCCTACGTACCTCATCTGGTATGAGGATCAGGCCAACGTAGTTCCCCTAAACAGGGAAAGAACTTCTATCCTAACCAGAGACAAATGGAGATAACAGACTACTAGGGAGACTACAACTCGAGCCTAGAAGTTGTCATGCATACGATCCCTATGTTGAGGTCTCTATCCTAACTTGCACAGGAAGCAAGCTAGCCTAAACAGCACAATCAAGCAAATACAAGCACAATAAAGCAAGCTCACACACTATATGCAAACAATGGGCTCATACAAGGCTAGGCTGTAGAAACAAGCCAACTGGAGTGGGGTGTTTTTAGCTCTTAACCCTAACATTGAGAGTTAGGGTGAAGCAAATGAAATGGATATGAGGGTTATGCCTCATAGCTCTTATCCCTGGCCTGGGAGAGCATGAATCAAATAGAAAGTGTGGGATGGTCAGTTGTATCAGCAGAGAATGAAGAAAGCTTTTGATAGAAAGGTCAAGCCTCGTATGTTTAGAGAAGGTGACCTCGTGCTCAAGAAGATCTTATCTTTCAAACCTGATGCTAGGGGAAAATGGACTCCTAATTATGAAGGCTCATATGTTGTTAAAAGAGACTTTTCAGGGGGTGCTTTTATTCTTACAACTATGGATGGTATAGAGTTCACTCGTCCTGTGAATGCCAATGCAGTCAAGAAATACTTCTCCTAAAAAGAAGAAAACAACTTGCTAAGTTGAAAACCCGAAAGGGCGACTTAGACAAAAATGAGCGTCTCGGTGGATTGTGTAAGAACAAAATCTGTTCTACAATATAATTCCAGGATTTTGATGATAACAAAGGATGAAACCAAAAATGGCACCCTAACGAAAATTCTCTAAGTGTGCAGGACTCTGAACAGCAACAAAGGAATCTGATCGTTTTATCAGATACAAACTCTGATTAGATACAAAGTACTAGAAGAACAGAAGCATCTGAAGAAGAAGTGCGCTCTAGAAGTTATGATTCTGAGCAAAACAAGACAGTAGAAAGAACCAGAAGCTCTAAACATCCACTGGACTTAGTTCTGATGATCTAGAAGATCAGTACTCTTAGAAGCTCTGATGTAACCTCAACGCAATCTCCTTCTGACACAGAAACTCCGAGATAACAAAGACTCTGATGAAGATTCTCCAAATCCAGAAAGAGTAACGGAAATAATTTCTTCAAATGGAAAGAAAGTATTTTTAGAAAGAAGTTATTCAGGGAGACAAAGTGGTTATGGCAAGAAACACAGAAGTAATGACATTGAATGCTCATCAAAGGCCAATATTCTGTCATCACTCCAACGGTCCTTTCACCACTATATAAAGGACAACCTACTTCAGTGAGAGATACACAACAATGCACAGAAAATTCTTTACATTCTCTCTTAGTTTTTCACGAGCTGCTGCTCATATGTGAAAACACTTGCTTGTTTATTCTGCTGTGATATTTGCTTACTCCTAGAAGCACTCTCGATTACAAATCTATTTTTTGCTAAATTACTTTTGTTCCTCAAGTGACTCTGCGTAGTCTGTATACTTGGGAGGACTAAGAGATCACTCTCTTAGACGTTTGGTTGTATTAATCTTTCAAGATTAGTGGATTAAGTCCTTTTTGAAGGCGAAATCACCTTGGCCGGGTGGACTGGAATAACTTTGTGTTATAAGCGAACTAGTATAAAATTCTGTGTGTTCTTACTTTTGAAAAAGCTCTTATTTTCTAAAACAATTCAAACCCTCCTTTCTTGTTTTTCTCATCTTCAGTTGGTATCAGAGCTATGGCTCTGTTATTGATTTTCTAGTCAAACACTTAACAGTGTAGAGAGATCCAGAACGACAAAAACTATGGCCAACACCAATGAAAGAGACAGCTACAACGCTAAGCCTCTAGTCTTTGATGGAGAGAAATTCGATTATTGGAAAGATAGAATTGAAAGTTTCTTTCTGGGCTATGATGCTGATCTCTGGGACATTGTCACAGTTGGATACAAACCTCATGTAACAGATGCTGGAGTTGCCATCCCCAGAAGTAAAATGACAGATGATCAGAAGCGCGAATTCAAAAATCATCACAAAGCCAGAACGATACTTCTCAATGCCATATCCTACAATGAGTATGAAAAAATCACCAACAGGGAAACATCTAAAGATATACTCGACTCCCTAAGGATGACTCATGAAGGAAACTCTCAGGTCAAAGAAACAAAGGCTCTGGCTCTAATCCAGAAATATGAAGCCTTCAAAATGGAGGATGATAAAGTTGTAGAGGTAATGTTTTCTAGATTCCAAACTCTTATTGCAGGTCTCAAAGTGCTAGATAAAGGATACACAACTACAGACCATGTCAAAAAGATAGTCAGAAGCTTGCCAAAGAAGTGGAGACCCATGGTCACAGCCTTAAAGCTATCAAAGGATCTGAACAACATCAGCCTTGAAGAGCTTGTCAGTTCACTCAGAAGTCATGAGATAGAACTGGAGGAAGATGAGCCTCAGAAGAAGATCAAGTTTGTAGCATTAAAGTCCAGATCTGAAAGGCGCAAGTCTGACAGAAACAAAGCCTTCCAGGCCGAAACAAAAGACGATGATGACTCTGAACAAGAAGATTCTGACGATGAGGAAGAATTATCCCTTCTGACCAGAAGAGTAAAACAACTCTGGAGAAAGAGGAATAATAACTTCAGGAGACCAAGACCCAGAGGGGACCGATCAGAATCAACCTCAAAAGGTAAATCTAACAAAGATGTTATGTGTTATGAATGTAAAGAAACAGGTCACTACAGAAACAAGTGTCCCAAGTTAAAGAAAGAGAGTTCCAGAAAAGAAAACTCCAAGAAAAATTCCCTCAGAACCAAAAAGGGACTGATGGCTACCTGGGATGACAGCGAATCTGACTCATCAGAATCAGACTCTGATGAACAGGCTAATGTGGCACTCATGGCTACCACATCCAAGAACACTTCAGATGAAGAATCTGAATCAGAAGAGGTATTTTTTGAACTCTCTCGATCTGACCTAGAATCATGTTTGTATGAAACTCTCAGCTCATATCAGAAACTCAAACAAAAATTTAAAGCTATAAAAGGCATTCTTGAAGAAACATTAGAAGAATGTGGCAACCTTGAGATAACAATTTTAGAACTAAAAGATGAAAACAGAACCTTGACATTAGAAAGAGATGCAACAAAGAAAAAATACTCAAAACTTGAAGAAGCGTTATCTCAAGCTCCACAAACTTCAAACACAATTGTCGCATTACGCGAAAAACCGGCAGGAAAAGAAACAACAGAGCCGTCATCGTGCGTTATTTATCCCAAAGGAGGGAAAGGAAACGCTCTAAGTAAACCTGGAAAAGACATGGTCTCGCGACCAGAGAGAGATGGGATCGGGAGTCGGTTATGCGAAGGGAAGGTATTAGCACCCCTACGCATCCGTCGTACTCGACGGGATCCACGCTCAGAAAGAATAGAAGAAAGGTTGCTAAAAACTGCTCAAACACTGCACAAGGCTGGAAGGAAACACAGACGAAAGATAGAAGAAACGGGACTCGGCAGGATATCGCATCCTGGGCCTACGTAGTCTGTCAGGCACAGACATCAGAGTCGACGTAGTTCGGGGACAGGGGAAACGTGCTCGCTAGGATGTCGGATCCTATGCATACGTATCTTCTTTGACCGGAGAAGAATCAGAGCACTCGTAGCTCGGCTAACGCACGCCAAACAAAACCACACAGGAAACCGACTGCCAATCGCTGGACTTACGTTAGACTCCAAACAAACAGGCAAACATGGAAACCGAATGCCAATCGCTGGACTTACATCAGACTCCGAACCAACAAGCAAACAAGACACAGGAAACCAACTGCCAATCGCTGGACTTACGTCAGACTCCAACAAGCAAATGAGACACAGGAAACCAACTGCCAATCGCTGGGCTTACGTCAGACTCCAAACACACACAAAGGGGTTGAAAAAGAAAAAAGGGTGCCCGGAGAGATCAGCTCATCTCCTGCCTACGTACCTCATCTGGTATGAGGATCAGGCCAACGTAGTTCCCCTAAACAGGGAAAGAACTTCTATCCTAACCAGAGACAAATGGAGATAACAGACTACTAGGGAGACTACAACTCGAGCCTAGAAGTTGTCATGCATACGATCCCTATGTTGAGGTCTCTATCCTAACTTGCACAGGAAGCAAGCTAGCCTAAACAGCACAATCAAGCAAATACAAGCACAATAAAGCAAGCTCACACACTATATGCAAACAATGGGCTCATACAAGGCTAGGCTGTAGAAACAAGCCAACTGGAGTGGGGTGTTTTTAGCTCTTAACCCTAACATTGAGAGTTAGGGTGAAGCAAATGAAATGGATATGAGGGTTATGCCTCATAGCTCTTATCCCTGGCCTGGGAGAGCATGAATCAAATAGAAAGTGTGGGATGGTCAGTTGTATCAGCAGAGAATGAAGAAAGCTTTTGATAGAAAGGTCAAGCCTCGTATGTTTAGAGAAGGTGACCTCGTGCTCAAGAAGATCTTATCTTTCAAACCTGATGCTAGGGGAAAATGGACTCCTAATTATGAAGGCTCATATGTTGTTAAAAGAGACTTTTCAGGGGGTGCTTTTATTCTTACAACTATGGATGGTATAGAGTTCACTCGTCCTGTGAATGCCAATGCAGTCAAGAAATACTTCTCCTAAAAAGAAGAAAACAACTTGCTAAGTTGAAAACCCGAAAGGGCGACTTAGACAAAAATGAGCGTCTCGGTGGATTGTGTAAGAACAAAATCTGTTCTACAATATAATTCCAGGATTTTGATGATAACAAAGGATGAAACCAAAAATGGCACCCTAACGAAAATTCTCTAAGTGTGCAGGACTCTGAACAGCAACAAAGGAATCTGATCGTTTTATCAGATACAAACTCTGATTAGATACAAAGTACTAGAAGAACAGAAGCATCTGAAGAAGAAGTGCGCTCTAGAAGTTATGATTCTGAGCAAAACAAGACAGTAGAAAGAACCAGAAGCTCTAAACATCCACTGGACTTAGTTCTGATGATCTAGAAGATCAGTACTCTTAGAAGCTCTGATGTAACCTCAACGCAATCTCCTTCTGACACAGAAACTCCGAGATAACAAAGACTCTGATGAAGATTCTCCAAATCCAGAAAGAGTAACGGAAATAATTTCTTCAAATGGAAAGAAAGTATTTTTAGAAAGAAGTTATTCAGGGAGACAAAGTGGTTATGGCAAGAAACACAGAAGTAATGACATTGAATGCTCATCAAAGGCCAATATTCTGTCATCACTCCAACGGTCCTTTCACCACTATATAAAGGACAACCTACTTCAGTGAGAGATACACAACAATGCACAGAAAATTCTTTACATTCTCTCTTAGTTTTTCACGAGCTGCTGCTCATATGTGAAAACACTTGCTTGTTTATTCTGCTGTGATATTTGCTTACTCCTAGAAGCACTCTCGATTACAAATCTATTTTTTGCTAAATTACTTTTGTTCCTCAAGTGACTCTGCGTAGTCTGTATACTTGGGAGGACTAAGAGATCACTCTCTTAGACGTTTGGTTGTATTAATCTTTCAAGATTAGTGGATTAAGTCCTTTTTGAAGGCGAAATCACCTTGGCCGGGTGGACTGGAATAACTTTGTGTTATAAGCGAACTAGTATAAAATTCTGTGTGTTCTTACTTTTGAAAAAGCTCTTATTTTCTAAAACAATTCAAACCCTCCTTTCTTGTTTTTCTCATCTTCAGTTGGTATTAGAGCTATGGCTCTGTTATTGATTTTCTAGTCAAACACTTAACAGTGTAGAGAGATCCAGAACGACAAAAACTATGGCCAACACCAATGAAAGAGACAGCTACAACGCTAAGCCTCTAGTCTTTGATGGAGAGAAATTCGATTATTGGAAAGATAGAATTGAAAGTTTCTTTCTGGGCTATGATGCTGATCTCTGGGACATTGTCACAGTTGGATACAAACCTCATGTAACAGATGCTGGAGTTGCCATCCCCAGAAGTAAAATGACAGATGATCAGAAGCGCGAATTCAAAAATCATCACAAAGCCAGAACGATACTTCTCAATGCCATATCCTACAATGAGTATGAAAAAATCACCAACAGGGAAACATCTAAAGATATACTCGACTCCCTAAGGATGACTCATGAAGGAAACTCTCAGGTCAAAGAAACAAAGGCTCTGGCTCTAATCCAGAAATATGAAGCCTTCAAAATGGAGGATGATAAAGTTGTAGAGGTAATGTTTTCTAGATTCCAAACTCTTATTGCAGGTCTCAAAGTGCTAGATAAAGGATACACAACTACAGACCATGTCAAAAAGATAGTCAGAAGCTTGCCAAAGAAGTGGAGACCCATGGTCACAGCCTTAAAGCTATCAAAGGATCTGAACAACATCAGCCTTGAAGAGCTTGTCAGTTCACTCAGAAGTCATGAGATAGAACTGGAGGAAGATGAGCCTCAGAAGAAGATCAAGTTTGTAGCATTAAAGTCCAGATCTGAAAGGCGCAAGTCTGACAGAAACAAAGCCTTCCAGGCCGAAACAAAAGACGATGATGACTCTGAACAAGAAGATTCTGACGATGAGGAAGAATTATCCCTTCTGACCAGAAGAGTAAAACAACTCTGGAGAAAGAGGAATAATAACTTCAGGAGACCAAGACCCAGAGGGGACCGATCAGAATCAACCTCAAAAGGTAAATCTAACAAAGATGTTATGTGTTATGAATGTAAAGAAACAGGTCACTACAGAAACAAGTGTCCCAAGTTAAAGAAAGAGAGTTCCAGAAAAGAAAACTCCAAGAAAAATTCCCTCAGAACCAAAAAGGGACTGATGGCTACCTGGGATGACAGCGAATCTGACTCATCAGAATCAGACTCTGATGAACAGGCTAATGTGGCACTCATGGCTACCACATCCAAGAACACTTCAGATGAAGAATCTGAATCAGAAGAGGTATTTTTTGAACTCTCTCGATCTGACCTAGAATCATGTTTGTATGAAACTCTCAGCTCATATCAGAAACTCAAACAAAAATTTAAAGCTATAAAAGGCATTCTTGAAGAAACATTAGAAGAATGTGGCAACCTTGAGATAACAATTTTAGAACTAAAAGATGAAAACAGAACCTTGACATTAGAAAGAGATGCAACAAAGAAAAAATACTCAAAACTTGAAGAAGCGTTATCTCAAGCTCCACAAACTTCAAACACAATTGTCGCATTACGCGAAAAACCGGCAGGAAAAGAAACAACAGAGCCGTCATCGTGCGTTATTTATCCCAAAGGAGGGAAAGGAAACGCTCTAAGTAAACCTGGAAAAGACATGGTCTCGCGACCAGAGAGAGATGGGATCGGGAGTCGGTTATGCGAAGGGAAGGTATTAGCACCCCTACGCATCCGTCGTACTCGACGGGATCCACGCTCAGAAAGAATAGAAGAAAGGTTGCTAAAAACTGCTCAAACACTGCACAAGGCTGGAAGGAAACACAGACGAAAGATAGAAGAAACGGGACTCGGCAGGATATCGCATCCTGGGCCTACGTAGTCTGTCAGGCACAGACATCAGAGTCGACGTAGTTCGGGGACAGGGGAAACGTGCTCGCTAGGATGTCGGATCCTATGCATACGTATCTTCTTTGACCGGAGAAGAATCAGAGCACTCGTAGCTCGGCTAACGCACGCCAAACAAAACCACACAGGAAACCGACTGCCAATCGCTGGACTTACGTTAGACTCCAAACAAACAGGCAAACATGGAAACCGAATGCCAATCGCTGGACTTACATCAGACTCCGAACCAACAAGCAAACAAGACACAGGAAACCAACTGCCAATCGCTGGACTTACGTCAGACTCCAACAAGCAAATGAGACACAGGAAACCAACTGCCAATCGCTGGGCTTACGTCAGACTCCAAACACACACAAAGGGGTTGAAAAAGAAAAAAGGGTGCCCGGAGAGATCAGCTCATCTCCTGCCTACGTACCTCATCTGGTATGAGGATCAGGCCAACGTAGTTCCCCTAAACAGGGAAAGAACTTCTATCCTAACCAGAGACAAATGGAGATAACAGACTACTAGGGAGACTACAACTCGAGCCTAGAAGTTGTCATGCATACGATCCCTATGTTGAGGTCTCTATCCTAACTTGCACAGGAAGCAAGCTAGCCTAAACAGCACAATCAAGCAAATACAAGCACAATAAAGCAAGCTCACACACTATATGCAAACAATGGGCTCATACAAGGCTAGGCTGTAGAAACAAGCCAACTGGAGTGGGGTGTTTTTAGCTCTTAACCCTAACATTGAGAGTTAGGGTGAAGCAAATGAAATGGATATGAGGGTTATGCCTCATAGCTCTTATCCCTGGCCTGGGAGAGCATGAATCAAATAGAAAGTGTGGGAGTTCAGAATGTAGAAACTCTTCTCCACAGATGACTGACACAACAAGATCTTGGGTTCTTATTCACAATGCATCAACACATGGTGTGAGCAAAGTGAATGACACAACTGAATAGCAGGGGATGGATTGCACATCCCTTATATCTGCCAATTGCCTCTTAAGAGGTCTTTACCTGCTTGGCACAAACTTAAACAAACACAAGCATTGCCTCTTAAGGAGGGCTTCAGACAGGTGCCTGCCAAAGTAACATGACAGGTCTTCCAGACTAAATGAAGTCAAGGGATTATACCTCAGTGGTAAGAAAACCACAAGCTAGCAAAGCAAGTTCAAATGAACTTAAAGCAACTTAAGTACCTGTGAAAACAACTAAACCAATCAGTTCAACTGTACAGACAAACAAATCCAAGAGAAATTTACATTTTGATTGTTTTTGCTATCTTCATCCTTTATAACATATTTATATTTTTGATATGGATTAACCATACTTTTCCGAAAGTTTGATTTATCGATAGCAAAAGTAATCTTGGGCTCAAGGGCCTTGTCAAGTTTGGCCTTTAGGTTTCTTACTTCACCTTGCCAAATGTAACAAGTATCACACCCAAAGTTCATCATTTTACTTCTAAGGTCCTCATAACTTGTTTTTGTGCTTTCCACTATAGAAGCTTTAAGTGCCTCAAGTTTCCTTTCGGATTGTTGAATTTTATGTTCCAAATGAGAAAAAAAATTCTTATTTGAGGCAAGCCTTTTAAAGGCCTCTTTCGCTTCACAGTGTAAAGTATCAAAAGCAGTTTGTAATTCATGATGAGACATACTAGAGGATTTTTTATATTTAACATGTCGTACCTGTTTCTTTTTGTTCTTTTGATGAGCAAAGAGACATAGGTTTGCATTTTCATCTTCATCACTAGAACTTTCATCATGGGAGGAGTCGCTATCGCTTTCCCAAGCTATGTATGCTCTCCTTGGCTTTGATGGTTTCTTGTGTGATTTGTATGATTCTTTTTCTTTTGTCTTCTTGTTCATCGGACAGTCCGGTTTGTAATGACCCGGCTTTCCACACGTATAGCACGACCCTCTAGTTATTTTACCTTTTGAGTCATCATTTTTAGAGTACCTAGATTGTTTCCGGAAGTTTACCAAGTTCTTCTCGGAGTGTTGGATACCGTTCTTTCTCACGTAACGATTGTAACGTTTAACGAACAACCCCATATCTTCACTCATGTCCTCTTCTTCTTCGTCGCTCGATGAATAATCACTTTGCTCTTTTGCTTGAGACTTCGAGGAGGAAGTCTTTAGAGCTATGGATTTCTTTTCACTCACCTTTGCTTTGTCCTTCTTATCTTTCTTTTCGTGTTGTTCCAGGCTCAAGAGAACTTGTTTGTGCTCTTGTAGTTTACCAAATAATGTTGTCAAGTCCAATGTGGTAAGATCATTTGCCTCTTTGATGGCGGTCACTTTTGGCTGCCATTCCCTGTTAAGACATCTCAAGATCTTATTAGTAGCAATATCATTGGAAACAGGCCTACTAAGTGAATGTAATCGATTGATAAGATGAGTAAATCTCTTTTGCATGTCAGCAATGGTTTCCCCTTGCTCCATGAAAAAGAGATCAAACTCTTGCGTTAGTGTGTTGATTCTAGCCAACTTAACATCGTTCGTCCCCTCATGGGCAATTTGTAGTGAATCCCACATGGCCTTAGCAGTAGGACAATGGGATACACGATAGTATTCGTCTACACCTAATGAGGAGATTAGGATATTTTTGGCTTTCCAATCATAATTGTATTTCTTTTCATCATCATCGGTCCATTGTGCTTCGGGCTTAGGCACCAATTCATTGTTCTCATTGGTCATGGTTATTTCAATTGGACCATTGAGAATAACGTTCCATATTTTTCTATCTATGGAATTTATGTGCACCCGCATACAGTCTTTCCAATAACTATAATTTTCTCCATTGAAAACGGGAGCTCTATTATAAGCCCCTTTAGGTTCGTTAGCCATTTTCTATCAAAGTTATATTTTGAAGCACGGAGTGAACCGGAGCTCCTGATACCACTTGTTAGACTATGGCACGGATCTAGAAGGGGGGGTTGAATAGATCCCAATTAAAAAAAAAACTTGAGTCGGCGCTACCAATTTAAAACTTGGTTTTGAAAAATTGTTTTAAGTGCGGAAGCGGCCGAGGAAAATTTTAGTCTAAAACGAACCGTTATTGGAAAACCGGATATGCGTTAAGCTAATGGATTAGAGATAAAGTGAAATACAAATCACTACACTAATTGCACAATCAATGATATGTTTCACTTACTAGGATTCCTAGTTCCAATGATCCAAATACCAAATTAAACAAGATACAAACTTAAGACAACTTTGGTTTAGGCAAATTTTCAAACACTTGGCGTGCATAAACACTCCAAGTGATATTTGTGTTGAGTAAGGAATTCAAATTAATCTAGTACAATATACTATTGCACTTTGGATTCAAAAACAGAGTTTTAATCTCTTACTCAACTTATATCAATGTTTGGTAAAATTGCTTAAACTAAAATCACTTAATTTTTAAGCTGAAAAACACTTATGCAGAAAATCAAAGAAGACAGAGATTTGATGAGGCAGTTCCCCCGCCGTCCTCGCTTCGGGGTACGTCTGCCCTCAATTCTAAACTTAGAATTGAGATGATTTAATTAGATATCACCTGTGAAATTTAACCGTTTATACAAGGATTGCAAAGCAAGTAAACAACAGAACTCCCAATGTGTTGAATGATGCTTCCTATCCTTGCTCCTTGATTCAAGATGAATCAAGACCTTCGATCGTTGTTGCTAGACCTCCGATTCCAGCCCCTTTGTTGAAGAATCTTCCGTTCTTCAAACCCTCGGCCCGGCTGATCTCAAACACAACGAATCGAACCTGAATCCTTCCCTTCAATATCACCGAATCCGCTACTAGACTGATGAAGACTTCCTCTTCTCAATCACCTTCACTCAGCTGAATATTGATGAAGCAATTCGTCCAAAAACCCCCAAACACAAACCGGTATTGGAGGACAAAACCATAACTGTTTTATTCAAGAAAGAACCTGCCACAAGCTTCAACCCGAACCGGATTCTCCAATCTCAGCTTCGAACCTTATCACCTTTAACCGATCACGAAGCACACCAAAAATGGTTGTGTGTAGTTGATGTGTTGTGAAATGTTGAAGATGAAGATGATGAATCCTGGACACCTTTTTCACTCTTTCTTGTTTCCTTGAACACTTGAATTCAAATTGACAAATGTTAGTTGATAAAAGTGATTTGACTTCTATTTATAGTAACTGGCTTTCCAACCAAAATAACAGCTTTTCAAACAGTAAAAAAATACTCAGAAAATTGAGTTCACGCACGAGCGGTCGACCATAGGTCGGCGTGCACTGACCCGTGGGAAATGCGCCGACCCCTATGGTCGACTCAAGTATTCCATGAGCTGACCCGTGGGAAATGCGCCGACCCCTATGGTCGACTCAAGTGCTCCATGAGCTGACCCGTGGCCAACTAAACTATGCCATGCGCCGACCTGTGGTCGACTCAAGCAAGCGTGCGCTGACCAGTAACCAACTGGGCTGAGTTATGCACTGAGCCGTGAGCTATGCGCCGACCCTTATGGTCGACTCAAGGCCTTCAAATCTGCAAAAATTCGTGTTTTGTGATTTTCATGCATTTCGTCATGATCACACTTTGTCCACATATGTTTTTAAGAATTATAACAGATTTAGATAAGCATAGGAAAGGATACGATGGGTGATGTGTTGCATTTGTTTGTAGACGTGGAATCGACAACGCCGATTCGTCCATGGTGGTCATTTGTCATCATCGAAACTTGTGATTGTATGTTGTTTGACAATTTGCCTTTACATACTCCCCCTTTTTGATGATGACAACCTGTGCAAAACCAACGAGACAAACAGCATGCGGTACACTCCCCCTTTCTTTTGTAACCTAAGGTTATCTGCACAAAACGACTGTTAATTATGTTGAACATTTTTGGCTGCCTGCTTTTGGACACTTTCTCCCCCTTTGATAATATCAAAAAGAGACACAGAATGATTATTCAACATAACAAAGAAATTTCACAGGAAATAACACAAACAGATAATAATATCAAACCAATATCATTTCTGAGCAATAGTCATTAATTAAGAACTACACAAGAAAATAAACAAGCAAAACAGAGAACTGACTACATCCAAAATAACAACCAAACTACAAAGTGCATGTGAATGTCTATGTCCTAATGGCGGTGTCCTGGATGGTAACAAATGTCCGGGTTTTTGTAGGGGTCATCCAGAGATGATAGGTATTCGGTAACACCGTTCAGATGCTTGAGACTCTCGTCGATCGACCGTTCCTGACGGTCAAATGATGCCGAAAAGGCTGCATACCGGTCATTCAAGCTTGTAGAGAAGGTGTCGAGACGCTCATTTTGGGCTTGAAGTTGATCCTTAATATGAGCATAACGCTCATCTTGAGTTTGCATGAAGGATTGTTGAGCGATCTGCATATTGCGCATCATATCCAACAGTTCTGAAGAGTTTGCTTGCTGTGGAGGGGACGGAGGAGATTCTTCATCATCCTGGTGATACGGCCGGTAGAATTGACGTTGAGTTGACCAGCCCGTATGTTGCCAGCCACCCCAGCGTGGAACATCTTCTTCAGTTGAATGTGACTGCTGAGCCCAAGCGGAGTCGGAGTAGTCGTGAGTGTCAACGGGTGGAGGACTATCATCTCCACCATTGTGATCAAACGCGTGCCTGGCTTCCTCTTCTTCATTTTCCTCTTCATCTTCTTCTTCTTCACTTTCATCACTGTCATCATCTGCTGCAACAGGTGCAGGAACATTTCCTCTTCGAACAAACTTATACATTCTCCGCTCATCGCACCAAAAATATCCCATCATAGACAGAGTTTTTGGGCTGAACTCTTTGTCAGATGAGATGGAAGTGTACGGGAAAGACGGATGATTAACGTTGGCTGCAGTAAGGACCTCTTGAATGAAGGATTCGTAAGCAAGAGTAGTTCCTCGTCCGGAATCACGTAGACTGAACATCCTACTGGCAATGTAGTAAGGCCAGTTGATTTTCTGCTTATTCTTCAGAATGTAAATGAGATGAACCTCAGCCTGTTCAACTCTGGAGAGACCACCTTTCTTTGGTCGCAGGATGTAAAACCCTTCTAAAATACCCCAATAATTAATTAAAACAACAAAATATGAATCAGAGTAGATATGCAATTTCAGGGTGTCACACTTGACACTTCACACCATTCACCAAAATAACTTGTCATGCTCAGTTATTAATCAAAATAAAACATTGCACAATTCGCAGCGGATAGAAATCTAACAACATGCAAACCATGTAACACATTACATGTAAAATTGTTCAACAACCAAAAATGAAAACAAATTAAAACATCCCGTCCCGATGTTACATATACCAGAGCATGACCCACTAAGGAACTACACTAGACTCCAAGCACTAGCTTCTACTCAATCACTGCTCGTTACCTGAAACATAGTTGTAAGGGTGAGTTCCTCAATCGATATAATAAGCATTATAAAATATCATGTAATGCTAAGTAAATTAACACATTCATCACCCTAATCATATCACACATTCAGCAATGGCAACATCAACTCATAATCATACTCAACACAAACACAAAACACACGTATAATATTGGAATACATCCATTCATATTATACGCCATACATACATTATGAAATGAGACTCCATGCATGCGGTACCGACTATTCGTGAACACATAGTTCAACCTCACCGATCAAACCCAGATACGGCTACCAAGCTCACTAGTCCCACTCATTTGAGACCTAGTGACTCACTCACTAATTCCTCACCATGGGAATTAGCTACCACCATAAAGGCTATGCTATGCACGCTAAATCACCTAGCATGCAACCATCAACAACAATCCACAATGGACATATGCTCACACTCTAAGCCATAAACAGTCCATCCACAATTGCATACATAATAGATATATTCACAGCATTGTGCATACCATCATACATCATCAACATATTTATCACAGAATCATATCATGTCATGCCAAATAATAAATCACAGTATTAGCACACTCTACTAATACCTATACTGCTCAAAACAACGGGAAATGATCCCTACTATATCATACATGCAATATATCATTCACCAATATAGGCCAATCATCAAATATGTACACATAATTCCATTCCAAAACGTACACAATATTTAAATATCAAATTTTCACTTTTCAAACAGTGTTAACCTGTTAACGCATTTGGTTAACCTGTTAACGCAAGACAGAATACAATTTTTACAGTATTTCAACAGTGTTAACCGGTTAACGCCCTGGGTTAACCCGTTAACGCAAGACAGAATACAAATTTAACAGTTTTTCAATAGTGTTAACCGGTTAACGCCCTGGGTTAACCTGTTAACGCAAGACAGAATGCAATTCTAACAATATTTCAACAGTGTTAACCTGTTAACGCATTTGGTTAACCTGTTAACGCAAGACAGAATATGCTTTTTGGCAAATTATAACAGTGTTAACCTGTTAACGCCCTGGGTTAACCTGTTAACGCAAGACAGAAATTAAGTTTTTTAATTATCATAACAGTGTTAACCGGTTAACGCCCTGGGTTAACCGGTTAACGTAAGACAGAAAGTTGTTCCTGCGCTAACAACGAACAGAATGCAGAATTACCCGCATTTTTCGCCGTTGGAGGACTTCCGGACCTCCGATTTCGATTCCGTAAAAAGCTACACGTCCAGAAAATTACGACTCATCCAAATATAGATTCATTCACAGTTTTAACGTAATTTATTCATCACAATTCAAGGGTATTTATCAAAACCTAATTAGAGTCAATTCAATGGCTTATTACTACCCATTACATGTTAACCCATAATGCCCATTAAACGACGATAAACCCCCCTTACCTGAGTTAATCCGGCAAATCCTTTAACTTCAAGCTTTTCCCTTCTTCAACCCTTTTTCTCTTGCTCTTCCTTTTTGCCCTTTTTCCACTTTTTAGTCGCTTCTCTGTTTTCACGTGTAAAAACCTTTTTACTAAATGGGACTCTTTACTGATTCCAAAAATCGTTCCAATTCCAACTTTATTATTCCAATAATAATAATCCAATAATATTCCAATTATTTAATTAAATTAATAAATATACTAATAATAATATATATGAATGGTTTATCTTTTATTTTGAAAAAAAATACCCTCTCATTCATATTATCATCATAATATACTATTAAACTTAAATTAAATAATTATCATATTTTATCGGGGTGTTACAACTCTCCCCCACTAAAAGAGTTTTCGTCCTCGAAAACATACCTCAAGCGAATAACTCTGGATAAGACTCCTTCATCTGACTCTCAAGTTCCCAAGTCACATTGCCACCTGCTGGTCCTCCCCAAGCTACCTTTACCAAAGCAATCTCTTTACCCCGCAACTGCTTCAACTCTCGATCCTCGATCCTCATAGGTGATGTTTCAACAGTCAGGTTATCTCTCACCTGTACATCATCTACTTGGACCACATGCGACGGATCAGGAATGTACCTCCTCAACTGAGACACATGAAAAACCTCATGCAAATTCGCAAGTGACGGCGGTAAAGCGATACGATAGGCTACCTCCCCTATCCTCTCCAAAATCTGATACGGACCAATAAATCGAGGTGTCAACTTCTTCGACTTCAAAGCTCGACCAACCCCAGTTATCGGAGTAACACGAAGAAACACATGATCTCCCTCTTGAAACTCAAGTGACTTCCTCCTCTTGTCGTGATAACTCTTCTGACGACTCTGAGCAATCCTCATCTTCTCCTGAATCATCTTAATCTTTTCCGTAGTTTGTTGAACAATCTCTGGTCCAACCACAGCACTCTCACCGGACTCATACCAACATAAAGGTGTCCGACATCTCCTACCATACAAAGCTTCAAACGGTGCCATACCAATGCTCGAATGAAAACTATTGTTGTAGGTAAACTCAATCAAAGGTAAATAACAATCCCAAGCACCTCCCTTTTCCAAAACATAAGCCCTTAAAAGATCCTCCAGTGACTGAATCGTCCTCTCAGTCTGACCATCAGTCTGCGGATGATATGCAGAACTCAATCTCAGCTTAGTTCCCAAAGCCCTCTGCAAACCTTCCCAGAACTTCGATGTAAATCTAGGATATCTGTCCGAAACAATACTCGACGGAATACCATGCAAACTTACAATTTTCTCAATATACAACTCAGCTAATCTCTCTAACGGATAATCCATTCTGATCGGAATGAAATGAGCCGATTTTGTCAATCTGTCAACAATCACCCAAATAGCTCCAAAATTCTTAATTGTCCTCGGTAAACCAGAAACAAAATCCATACTGATACTATCCCACTTCCACTCTGGAATAGCCAACGGTTGCATTAGCCCAGACGGCTTCTGATGCTCAATCTTTGACTTCTGACAAGTCAAACAAGAATAAACAAAACTCGCAATTTCTCTTTTCATTCCCGGCCACCAAAATAACTTTTTCAAATCATGATACATCTTCGTAGCCCCAGGATGAATACTCAGGCCACTACGATGTCCTTCCTCAAGAATACTCTTCTTAAGTTCGGTAACATCCGGAATACACACCCGATTACCAAATTTCAAAACACCATTCTCATCAACTCTGAATTCACCACCTTGACCTTGATTCACTAGAGTCAACTTATCAACCAAAAGCACATCGGATTTCTGACCCTCTCTAATCTCATCCAGAATACCACTCGTTAACTTCAACATTCCCAATTTAACACTATTGTGAGTACTCTCACACACCAAACTCAAGTCTCTAAACTGCTCAATTAAATCCAATTCCTTAACCATTAACATAGACATATGCAATGATTTCCGACTCAATGCATCAGCCACTACGTTTGCTTTACCCGGATGGTAATTCAAACCAAAGTCATAATCCTTCAGAAACTCTAACCATCTCCTCTGTCTCATATTCAGCTCTTTCTGATCAAACAAATACTTTAAACTTTTATGGTCACTGAAAACCTCAAATCTTGACCCGTACAAGTAATGCCTCCATAACTTCAGAACAAACACCACAGTTGCCAACTCTAAATCGTGTGTCGGATAGTTCCTCTCATGAACCTTCAGTTGTCTCGAAGCATAAGCTACAACCTGCTTATTCTGCATCAAAACACCACCCAAACCCAATAATGAAGCATCACATTAAACCTCAAATGGTTCCGACAGACTTGGTAATATCAGAATAGGAGCAGTAGTTAACCTTCTCTTTAACTCTTGGAAACCTTCTTCACATTTTGAGTCCCAAACAAACGCTTGCCCCTTTCTAGTCAACATCGTCAACGGTAACGCCAACTTAGAAAATCCCTCAATGAATTTCCTATAATAACCTGCAAGTCCAAGAAAACTCCTTATCTCAGAAACTGACTTCGGAGCTTCCCACTTAGATACCGCTTCTATCTTAGAAGGATCAACAGCAACACCACCTCTTGAAACCACATGACCAAGAAAACTAACCTCTTCTAACCAAAATTCACACTTGGACAGTTTAGCAAATAACTTCTTTTCTCGTAGAACTCCTAAAACCACTCTCAAATGTTCAGCATGCTCTTCTTCAGATTTCGAATACACCAAAATATCGTCAATAAACACCACAACAAACTTGTCTAGGTACGGATGGAAAATCCTATTCATATACTCCATAAATACCCCAGGCGCATTAGTCACACCAAAAGGCATTACAGAATACTCATAATGTCCATACCTTGTTCTGAAAGCAGTCTTCTGAATATCCTCAGTTTTCACACGTATCTGATGATACCCCGATCTCAAATCTATTTTGCTGAACACACTCGCACCAACAACCTGATCCATCAAATCATCAATCCTCGGCAAAGGATACCGATTCTTGATCGTCACTTTATTCAGTTGCCTGTAGTCCACACACAACCTCATAGTACCTTCTTTCTTCTTAACCAATAACACTGGTGCGCCCCACGGTGACACACTCGGACGAATAAATTTCTTATCCAACAGATCTTCCAGTTGACTCTTCAATTCAGTTAACTCAACAGCAGACATACGGTACGGAGCCATCGATATCGGCCTAGTACCAGGTACCAAATCAATCGAGAACTCAACTTCACGCTCTGGCGGTAATTCATTCACTTCTTCAGGAAACACATCAGGAAAATCACACACCACGGCTAGATCGCAAATCACAAGTTTATCTTTAGCCTCCAAAGTCACTAACAGCATAAACAACTCTGCCCCATCTGCTACTGCCTCATTCACCTGCCTTGCTGATAGAAACAAACTCTTTCCTTCCTCAATCTCAGGAAAGATCACAGTCTTATCAAAACAGTGGATATAAACTCGGTTAAACACCAACCAGTTCATACCCAGGATAACATCAATCTGCACTAGTGGAAGACACACGAGGTCCATCCCAAAGTCTCTACCAAAAATACTCGAAGGGCAATTTAAACAAACTGATGTAGTAGTCACTGAACCCTTCGCAGGAGTATCAATCACCATACTCCCATGCATCTCAGATATCTCTAATTTAAGTTTCACAGCACAATCCAAAGATATAAAGGAATGAGTCGCACCTGTGTCAATAATAGCCACAAGAGGAAAGCCATTAATATAACGCGTACCTCGGATCAAACGATCATCTGCAGAAGTCTCAGAACCCGATAAAGCAAAGACCTTGCCTCCCGACTGGTTCTCTTTCTTCGGCTTAGGACACTGTGGACTGATATGACCCACCTCTCCACAGTTGAAACAAGTCATAGTCTTTAACCGGCACTCTGCAGCCAAGTGACCACCTTTGCCACACTTGAAACACTTCTTCTCAGTACTGGTACACTCATGGATACGATGTCCAGCCTGACCACATCTGTAACACTTAGCAGGGGCACTGGAGTCTCCCCCCACTACTAGAATAAGTCATTTTAGCCTCCTAGTTTAGAGTCGGCCACCGACACGGACACTATTAGTGTCGGCTAAGCCTACACTAACGGACTCTATCTACGTACATCTTTTAAGACAAGTTATTTTTTTTATCAGTGTCGGCAAAACCGACACTACTTGTTATGTTACCTTTGAAGAATGTTTGATTAATTTATTTAGAGTCGGTTAGACCGACTCTATCTAGTAGCATTATTTTTTAATTAGTATTTATTTACTTAGAGTCCGCTTAGCCGACGCTATTCTTATAACATATACATTTTCCATTTATTTATCTATAATATATATATATATATATATATTTAAGGTTTAAGTATTTTATTTATTAATTAGAGTCCGCTTGGCGGACTCTATGGAATTTTCTATTTCTGACCAAAAATTGCGCGACAGCTTATTTCCCTCTTTCCTTTTCCCTCGTCATTTTTCACTCTCCCTCCATTTCATTTCACAAAATGAAAACCCTAATTCCATGCTAAATCGTGAATCCGTTTTTTCCCAATTTCGTGAACCGATTCGTGAATCCCTAATCCGTGAATCCATTGAAGAATCCCTAATTCAAAATCCCTCGTTAAAGGGTTTCTGAATCATCAAAGGTAATGCATATTCATCTCAAGTGATTTCCATGGAGTTTTGGTTTAATGAGTATGAGATAGTCATATGTTTTATGTTTTCTGAATGTAGGTTTTCCAGAACTATCGGCTTTGTGGATGCTGGAATCAACTTTTCTTTGCAAGTTTAGTATTGTTTCCAAATATGTTTAAAGTCTCCTTTAAGTCTGAAACTACAAAAATCAAATTATTTGCTAATTGGTTTTCTGAATGTAGGTTTTCAAGAATGCTCATCTTACTTAGTGGAGGCAGTAAGCAGTTGTTGAATGCAAGTTAATTTGGAACCGAAGCACTATATCATCCGGGATTTTGCAAAGACAACTCTTTCTCAAGGTTAGTCATCCCTATGTTAATTTGGAACCAGACTGAACTGTTAGTGTTTGCAATAGTTAGTGTTTGCATCAGTTAGTATTTCTCAAGGTTGAGAATTATTTATGAATTGATTTTGTGGTTATGAGGAGGCTATGGAATTTCCTAAGTTCTGCTTAATTATTTCTTATGGGGTCAAACTAAAAGAGCTGAAAAAGTTTGTGCTGGTTTAGATTTGTTTTTGTGGAACCAAGGTTTCTGGTATGTTGATGATATTGATGCATGTTTTCATCCTTCCTCTTATCTTGAATGTCCTTCATGTGGTTCTCTTGATGATGTTGCCTCCGAGTAATTTCCAGTTGTTGCATTGTGTATTGATGATGCGGCTGCTTGAGTGCTTTATAGATGAACTCATATCTGTAGTTTAGTTTCCCTTTTGTTGCTTGATGTATGTCCTCTAATGCTCTAGATTGTCCTGTTCTTGATGAGATATTTGTTGTTGAGCCTTCCTTGCTTCAGGCTGAAGGTGATGTTTTCATTGTGCCACCTGATTTGGCTGTTGTGCTTCTTGAATTATCTGCTGTGCCTGCATTCCATAACTGATTTCTGATGTGAGTTGCAGTGCCAGTATCAGCCATTTGTAACAATCTGTGTGTCTGCTATATATTTGTGACCTGATTATTAGTGCTTGTTTTCTAACTGTTGTTGATGTGTCTTAGTTAGTGCTTTGCTTGCTTCTAGTGACTGCAATTGAGAAGTGTTCCTTTGTTCTGTCTTGTGTTGTTGTCCTGTTGTGCATTCCACGAATTCGCGATATAGGGTTCGAAGAGGTTAGAATGGTGATTTATGTTAGAACGTTCGAAGAAGCCGCAAAGTTATGAGAGAGTGAGGTTATAGTCATTTTTCAATTCTGTTTGCAGGTGATTTGCTTGAGAAGTTTGTTGGGAAAAGTTGTTAGGTAACGGTTTAGAATTTGTTGTGAAATTCGGTTAGTTGATTTTGGTCATGAGAGAATGATGGTTCTGTTAGTTGGTTCCGTTAGTTGTGAAGAGTGAAGGTTCAGTTCTGTTATAGGTTGGGAAGAGGAGTTTTGAAGTTTGTTATTTTCGGAGCGGTTGTTGAAGAAACCTGGAAGTTAGAAGTTGGTTAGTGAGGTTCAGTTTCTATTAACAAAGTTAGTTATTAGTGAAAGTGGGATGCTTTCAAAACCGTGCGTCTCATTGACATTCATACGAAAATAACAATAAGTCAGTGTGGTTTACAAACCTGTGGAGAAACCAATAGGAACTAACTGAATTAATATTACTAATACCAAAATTCAATTACAGTGGTTTTAACGGAAATGTACAAGAAATCCAAGTGTATTCTAACTGACTTGCTAATTAACATGCCGCATCATACATTGACAAGCTTTTAACGACAATATAACCGGAATTTCAAGCATTTCACATAAGCAAATTAACAAATAAAAAAACTAACATAGACTAACAGGGAGAATAATTACTAATAATTTTTTAATAACAGGAAGTCACTAACCCAATCATTTCAATAACAGTTCCAAATTTCCACTTAACTGTTTCTTAGTGTCCTAACAGGAATTTTAACAAATTAACATCCTCACAGTCTTTTTTTACTAACTGAAATTAACCTGCATAACTACATTCACATAAAACAAGGAGGGAAAATTTTACAATTTGCATTTCAGTTACATTCCACTTAAATCTCAATTTCGATTCAACTAACTTTTGAATTTCTAAACTAACTGAATTTACAATGGAATTTAATTTCAAAACAGAATTTGAGTTAAACATTTCACTCACCAAATCCACCTCTAACAGATTTTATAACTTCTCATAACAGATCCTAACTAACTAATAACCTCTAACAGAAACAAAATTGCTGCACAGTTTCTGTTATGAACTTCTTAGCTAATTAAGTGTTAGGAAATTAATTAGTTGAATGTGTTATTACTTATTAGTAATGTCAGCTGTGAACTATTGTTGAAAGTCTAATAGTTTGCTTCTGTTAATGTTAATGTTGAGTTGTTATGACTTAAATGAAACCATGATATGCTTTTATTGTGGACTGCTATTAGCGAACTGTTTGGTGATTACTGAATTTCTGTTAGGATGGAGTTAAGTTTCTGTTAGATTTCTTACTTGAGTTAAGTCTGCTATCAGTTAGTATGTTGTGTTTTTCTCTTTTCGGTTTCCCTTGGATTGCGAATTGGTTATGTTGTAAATGAAATTCTAGCATCGGGATATAACCTTTCCCTTGGATTCGCATAGATTTTGTTTATATATAACCTGTTAAGAAAGTTGAGAATATTACTATCCATATGATTCTTAATAATTTAGTAGTTTTATTATTGTATTTTGTAGGCTAGTTCCTGCCAAAGAAGTTATTGGTGCCATTAATTATGCGATACGCAAACAATTTTATAAACCTATACATCATTGGTCTGCACTCGATCCTGATACGAAAGCTGATTGGTTTAAGTTGTTTGGAGTAAGTATTTATTGACTTTTGTCACTTAAGTTGATCAAATTATATTTAAAAAAGTAACTAATTGGTTATTAATATTAATTATGTGATTTTAATTATTTTTAGGAGAAGGTTTCGTGGGATCCTTTCGATCATGCATTTGTCTATAGCGCATTTGAAAAAAAAGGAAGAAAACGATTAAACGACATGTTGGGGAAGGCGAGGAGAAAAGGGACTCGACCTTCATGGATTGGTGATGATGCTTGGGTTGAACTTCAAACTTATTGGAAAAAGACCGAGTTTTTGGTTGTGTCTTCTCAAAACAAGACCAATCGAGCTTCCGCAAGAGGCGGAGCAGTCCACACCACAGGCCGTAAGGCTCATATTGATGTTGCACTTCAACTTGTAAGTAATAAAATCCTAACAAATTATTATTATTATGAAGATTCTTTATATCTTGACAGTTTTACTCGTATTCTGTATTGATTATTGGATTATTTGATTTTTGTAGTCACGTGAACTTCAAAGGGATCTGCGTCCCGATGAGTTATTTTTAAAAACACACAAGAGGAAAAATGGTGAATGGGTTGACAGTCGTGCTGCATCTACTTATGTAAGTTCTCGTAAATTTTACTGCATCAATATTTGCATCCATGCTTTCAGAAGCAGACTTATTCAAATTAAACTCTCCAAAAAGGATCTAGTTATCCATTTTTATAGTCTAATGTAAGTTAGATATAATAGCACAAGTCCTATGTTTAACTATCAGTTTGAAATTCCTGCAATCAGTTTGCTGTGCTGTTTGATATTTGTTTGAAATTCCTGCATCAATATTTGTTGTGCTGTTTGATATCAGTTTGAAATTCCTGCAATCAGTTTGAAATTCCTGCTTGTGTTATCTTGCTGTTAAATATTCCTTACTTTTTCAACCTACTGACAGTGACGTGCTAACAACTCAACATTACTCACTAATCCGACTCCTAACACTAACAGAAATCAAACATTCAATTAACCATGCTAACCACTAATTCGAACTATTTTTTTTACTTGCAGTCCAATTAAGGTTGGTATATAATTCTAATAGAGTTTCAAAACTGCTAACTCTATCCATGTAAACTAACTATAACTTTTGTGATAATTCGTTCTATTAATCAACAAGGAGCATAGTTAGTAATATTTTTTATTAGTTTTTTTGTTTGGTTGTTACACTGTGAGTGAAGTTAGGAAAGAGTTGTTAAAATGCAATTAATTATAACTTCTGTTAGATGACAGTTGGAATGTTAATTCGGTTAGAGTTAATTTGTTAGATGTTTGGACAAGTTGAATTCTGCTAGGGAATCGATTCCATTGAAAATGAAATTCTGTCACATATATTACCTTCTAGATGCATGAGTTTACTAAGTCGATTTTGATCAAATGGAAACTAGCTTAATTGGTTCAGTCACATGAAAATGCTAGCAATCTTGTGGTGCAAATTGATTTGATTCATGATTTATGAAAACCTACTGTTAATTGATTATGCATTATTGTCACACTTATTTGAATATTAAATAGGATGGTTATTACTGTTGGCATTTTATTGAATTACGAAGTTATTGAATCAATTAGGAAATGAATGTGATTGAACAAATTTGGTTAAGTTGTTGTTGCTGCAGTTTTTTATGAAATTGAAACGCAGGTTGAAAAATCAATTAGGAAACTAACTATTACTAACTATGTAACTCAAACAAACTTAGCATTATAAATAGTTAACTGATTCAACCTTTTAACAACATTTAACAAATTCTAACAATTCTTAACAGAGCACTAACTTCTAACCAACATATCATCTCTAAATTCTTAACAGAGCACTAACTTAGCATTATAATGTTGTGTTATGCAGAAGACTTTTAAAGAGAAGTTTGATGCAGAACTTCAGCCAACTGAAGAAGGGAATGGAGAGGTTGTTCAAGTGTTAGATGGAGAGCGTGTAAATCAGCTATGGACAGAGGCTGCTGGGGGCCGTAACCGTGGTCGGGTTTATGGCGCTGCAGATTTAGCTATTAATCTAAAACGTGGATCAAAAAGTTTTACCCAACAATCTCAAACTCCTCAACACTCTATGTTTGGGATGTCATTAGAAGCTGAAAAAGCAGCTAGAATTAGAGCTGAACAAATTGTCGAGGCTGCAACGACCCAATTACAAGAGGCTAACGAAGCAATGCGAGCTGCTACCGAGGCTGCAAAAGCTGCTACCGAGACTGCACAAAGGATGGAGAGGGAGATGAATGCTTGGAAGGAATTTATGATGAAGAAATTTGACACTTCAACTTTTGTATCACATTCTCATCATTATGATGACGATTTGGATGATCAATCATTAGATGAAGATTGATCTTGTACTTTTAGTAGAACGAATTAATCTCGGATGTGATTACTTTTTGTGTATGTTTTTTGAAAGTTAATGTGGGTAGAACTTTTGTAGTTACTTTCACGAATGTTTAAAATTGTTTCCAAATGTTTTACCATGAATATGATATTGTGGATTGAAAAAATTTGTTCGAGTGAGGTTGTCATGTTGCAACCCGTTATTGTCCTTTTTTGTTGACTTTAGAGTCGGTGTATGCAAGGCTAAATATTATTATAGACTTTTCTATGTTGACTTTGGGGTCGGTGACACGGACGCTATCTGTTGACTTTTTTTGTTGACTTTAGAGTCGGACCGGCCAACGCTAAACATAATATTGACTTTTCATGGTTTTGAAACAACATAGCGTCGGTTCAATTAGTGTCCGCTTTAGCCTCCGTCTCCCCGAGGCTACGTAGCCTCGGTGTATCTTTAGCCGACGTTACACAGTAGCTTCGCAACTTTTATTCAAGGCCCGACACCGACGCTAAACCGACGCTAACCACATATTAGTGTCTGTTTTTTCACCATTAGCGTCTGTAAATGGCCGACGCTAATAACAGTTTTTCTAGTAGTGCCCACTAGGTCTCTTCATCCCACTCTGTCTCTGGAAACCTTTTCCAGCTGCATACGGCTTCCCACGATCATTCTGATTCTTGCCTTTCCTATCAACCCTCTGCTGATAGCTCTCCGCTCTGGCCTTGGTATCCTGTTCAAAAATCCTGCAACAGTCAACCAAGTCAGAAAACACTCTAATCCGCTGATACCCAATAGCCTGCTTGATCTCGGGACGTAACCCGTTCTCAAACTTCACACATTTTGAAAATTCCCCAGTAGCCTCATCATAGGGAGTGTAATACTTCGACAGCTCTGTGAACTTAGCAGCATACTCAGTAACAGACCGGTTGCCCTGCTTCAATTCTAAGAACTCTATCTCTTTCTTTCCTCTGACATCCTCTGGAAAGTACTTCCTCAGGTATCTCTCTCTGAACACCGCCCAAGTGATCTCAGCACTCCCAGCAGCTTCCAACTCAGTGCGGGCAGCAACCCACCAATCATCTGCTTCCTCTGACAGCATATGCGTACCGAACCTGACCTTCTGGTTATCGGCACACTCAGTCACTCGGAAGATCCTCTCGATCTCCTTCAACCACTTCTGAGCACCATCTGGATCGTATGCTCCCTTGAACATTGGAGGATTGTTCTTCTGGAACTCACTCAGTTGACAAGCAGCTCCCAATCCCACAACATTCGGATTCCCTCCAAGTACTCCAGCTAGCATACCCAGAGCCTTAGCAATCGCAGCATCGTCTCTACCTCTTCCAGCCATCTCTATTCTGAAAACCCAACAAGCTAAAACAATAAGTACTGATAGGGTTACACAACACCTATCACATACAGGGAAACAGAATAATTACGACTCGACTCGACCGACTATGCTCTGATACCACTAATGTAACACCCTTCTAAAATACCCCAATAATTAATTAAAACAACAAAATATGAATCAGAGTAGATATGCAATTTCAGGGTGTCACACTTGACACTTCACACCATTCACCAAAATAACTTGTCATGCTCATTTATTAATCAAAATAAAACATTGCACAATTCGCAGCGGATAGAAATCTAACAACATGCAAACCATATAACACATTACATGTAAAATTGTTCAACAACCAAAAATGAAAACAAAGTAAAACATCCCGTCCCGATGTTACATATACCAGAGCATGACCCACTAAGGAACTACACTAGACTCCAAGCACTAGCTTCTACTCAATCACTGCTCGTTACCTGAAACATAGTTGTAAGGGTGAGTTCCTCAATCGATATAATAAGCATTATAAAATATCATGTAATGCTAAGTAAATTAACACATTCATCACCCTAATCATATCACACATTCAGCAACGGCAACATCAACTCATAATCATACTCAACACAAACACAAAACACACGTATAATATTGGAATACATCCATTCATATTATACGCCATACATACATTATGAAATGAGACTCCATGCATGCGGTACCCACTATTCGTGAACACATAGTTCAACCTCACCGATCAAACCCAGATACGGCTACCAAGCTCACTAGTCCCACTCATTTGAGACCTAGTGACTCACTCACTAATTCCTCACCATGGGAATTAGCTACCACCATAAAGGCTATGCTATGCACGCTAAATCACCTAGCATGCAACCATCAACAACAATCCACAATGGACATATGCTCACACTCTAAGCCATAAACAGTCCATCCACAATTGCATACATAATAGATATATTCACAGCATTATGCATACCATCATACATCATCAGCATATTTATCACAGAATCATATCATGTCATGCCAAATAATAAATCACAGTATTAGCACACTCTACTAATACCTATACTGCTCAAAACAACGGGAAATGATCCCTACTATATCATACATGCAATATATCATTCACCAATATAGGCCAATCATCAAATATGTACACATAATTCCATTCCAAAACGTACACAATATTTAAATATCAATTTTTCACTTTTCAAACAGTGTTAACCTGTTAACGCATTTGGTTAACCTGTTAACGCAAGACAGAATACAATTTTTACAGTATTTCAACAGTGTTAACCGGTTAACGCCCTGGGTTAACCCGTTAACGCAAGACAGAATACAAATTTAACAGTTTTTCAACAGTGTTAACCGGTTAACGCCCTGGGTTAACCTGTTAACGCAAGACAGAATGCAATTCTAACAGTATTTCAACAGTGTTAACCTGTTAACGCATTTGGTTAACCTGTTAACGCAAGACAGAATATGCTTTTTGGCAAATTATAACAGTGTTAACCTGTTAACGCCCTGGGTTAACCTGTTAACGCAAGACAGAAATTAATTTTTTTAATTATCATAACAGTGTTAACCGGTTAACACCCTGGGTTAACCGGTTAACGCAAGACAGAAAGCTGTTCCTGCGCTAACAACAAACAGAATGCAGAATTACCCGCATTTTTCGCCGTTGGAGGACTTCCAGACCTCTGATTTCGATTCCGTAAAAAGCTACACGTCCAGAAAATTACGACTCATCCAAATATAGATTCATTCACAGTTTTAACGTAATTTATTCATCATAATTCAAGGGTATTTATCAAAACCTAATTAGAGTCAATTCAATGGCTTATTACTACCCATTACATGTTAACCCATAATGCCCATTAAACGACGATAAACCCCCCTTACCTGAGTTAATCCGGCAAATCCTTTAACTTCAAGCTTTTCCCTTCTTCAACCCTTTTTCTCTTGCTCTTCCTTTTTTCCCTTTTTCCACTTTTTAGTCGCTTCTCTGTTTTCACGTGTAAAAACCTTTTTACTAAATGGGACTTTTTACTGATTCCAAAAATCGTTCCAATTCCAACTTTATTATTCCAATAATAATAATCCAATAATATTCCAATTATTTAATTAAATTAATAAATATACTAATAATAATATATATGAATGGTTTATCTTTTATTTTGAAAAATAATACCCTCTCATTCATATTATCATCATAATATACTATTAAACTTAAATTAAATAATTATCATATTTTATCGGGGTGTTACACAGGATACGAGAGACAATCCACTGAAGAATCCGTTCTCCGGTTTTCAGCTTGCCGGCAGTGACAGTTCGTGGGAACGAGTCACTGTTAACAATATGATCAGGATATGGTCGTTTTAGCATATCATTCAATGCACTCTTAAACTCGTACCCTTCTATTAGGTGAGAGTCAGTCACCTCAGCTAGAGGATTTTCAGCATCATCCAATGACATATCAAAATACTGGTTCCAGACATTTGACTTAAATGATACCTTTGTCGTGCCGATTCTGGAGTGAAACTTGTGCCCGCGAAACTTATCATGAATGCCGACGTAGAACACCCGGACTAAGTTTTCGCTGTACTTAGCGTTGCATTCCAAGAATTTGACAATGCCTTGATGCTGTAGCAGAGCCATGATTTCTACAAGGTGCATACGATCGACGGTAAGCTTGTAGAACGCAAGTTGTGGAACAACTCCTCTTTTTCTGATATCTTTGTTGAAGGATTCGACGTGAGCTGATGGAACTAACGACACAGCGGAGATGGGTAGAGATGCGGTGGATGATTCTCAGGATCTCTTGCCGATAGGTCTGCGAGATGTGGAATCCATTTGAGCAGGTTTGAAACTTAGTGTGTGTGGGTAGAGAGTGAAGGTTTGTGAGAGTTTTTTAGAGTGATTTTGCTAGACAGAGGTTTTGCCTTATTTGTAGAGGAAAGATTAGGGTTTTGGGAAGATGAAAGATCAAGGGACAATAGACACTAGGTAGATGCGGGTTACAAGGTAGTGGGTAGTTTGAAAGGTAATGGAATGTAAATGCACACTTAATGATGATTTTTGAATGGAGATGCATGAAACGGTTTAAACTTTTCTGCAGAAAAACAAAATTTTTGAGCAATGCGTCGACCATACCTCTGCATGCGTCGACGCATACTGTTTGATTTTTGAGAAAATACAGAAAATATTAAGCGTGCGTCGACCATAGCCCTGCTGCGGTCGACTCATACAGTCAGAATTTCAGTTTTTCACTATTTTGTACATGCGTTGACAGGTTTGATGCATAATTAACATGCCATACAGCAATAAACATCCAAAGAGATACATCATGCATATACATACAATATCATTTTGAGGTATAACTATTTTAACCATGAGACTTTGCAGAGAGAGAGAGGGAAGGGAACAGTATCACCTCGATGCCGGAGTGACTCGGTGAACAATAAACTTGTGCTTGCAACAACATCAGCTTGTTAGAAGTACAAGATTGTAGTCTTAAAAAGGAATAAGGTAAAGCAGCAGATTATGGTGCCCGTTCCGAAATATCGAGAATACCAAGTTCTCGGCGGATATGAAAGAAAGGTTCAGTGGCTAGCGGCTTTGTGAAGATGTCCGCTAGTTGATTTTCAGTATTAACATGTTCAAATACAATGTCACCTTTCTCTACATGATCCCGAAGAAAGTGGTGTCGAATTTCGATATGTTTGGTGCGAGAATGCAGCACAGGATTCTTGGTCAGGTTAATGGCACTTGTATTGTCACAAAAAATGGGAATACGTTCAAGTTTGAGGTTAAAATCCAATAGTTGTTGCTTAATCCATAGGATTTGGGCACAACAACCACCGGCGGCAACGTATTCCGCTTCGGCGGTTGACAAGGCAACTGAAACCTGTTTCTTGCTATGCCAACTGACCAAAGAGTTTGAAAATAAGTGACAAGTGCCACTGGTGCTTTTCCTATCCGATTTGCAACCGACAAAATCGGAATCGGAGAAACCTACCAATGAACAATCATTACCTTTGGAATACCATAGTTGAAGGTGAGAAAAACAAGAAAGGGGGGGTTTGAATTGTTTGAAAAATAAGCGCTTTTCCAAAAAGAAAATCACACAATGATTTTATACTGGTTCGCTTATAACACAAAGCTACTCCAGTCCACCCGGCCAAGGTGATTTCGCCTTCAACAAGGACTTAATCCACTAATCTTGAAAGATTACAAACAACCCCTAAGAGAGAAGAAAATCTCTTAGTCCTCTCAAGTCTACAGACTACAAAGAGTCACTTGAGGAAATCAAACAAATAAAAGATACAAGATATGTAATCTAGAGTGCTTCTAGTTAAGCAAGTATTACAAATTTAAGAACAGATTTTTCACTTGATAAGCAAAAGCTTAGTGAAATTCTTTGAAAACAAAGATGATTTTCTTGAGCGTGAAATAATTCAGTATAGTTTTGGCTAGTTGATTTCTTGCTTACTGAATGTTGATTTCTTGTCTATTTATATAGGAGTTGAAGTAGTGTTGAAATAGAGTTGAAGTAGAGTTGAATCTGGTGGATATAAAGATGTAGTTACGCCATTCCATAAATAGCTTCTGCAGGAGACTTTTTCTCTTAGAAGTGACTACTTACCACAAGTAGTATCTTCTCTCTTGGAAGTGGAGATTAACGTCTCTTTCTAATTGAGGAAATCCATTTGCAGAACTTTAACTTGGCTTAAACGTTACTTCATCATGATTAACAAATCTGATTAGAGTCTTCGTGTATCTGGAGAATCTTGCTTCTGATGTTATCTCTTGAGAGTTCAGATGGCGCTGATAACTTCCAGAGTTTACAGAAGGCATTTGTTCAGAATCAGAGCTTCTAGACTTTACTTCATGTTCAGATGCTTCTGATACTTTGCAGTTTTGTCCAGAGTCAGAGCTTCTTGAAACGAGATTCCACTTTAGATGCTTCTGATACTTGATAATTTGTATCTGATCTTGTTGTGCATCTGATGACATCATCAGATTTATTTCTTCTTTCTTTAGAACCCTGCACACTTAGAAACTTTTCGTTAGGGTGCCATTTTTGGTTTCATCCTTTGTTATCATCAAAATCAAGGAATCTGTTGTAGAACAATTTTTGTTCTTACAATCTCCCCCTTTTTGATGATGACAAAACAACTTAAAATAGCAGATGAAACATGAATAAAATAAGATCAGATAGACAGAAGCTCCCCCTGAGTTAGTGCTAGGGAGTTCAGAAGTTCTTACCAGAGCTTTTCAAGTAATGAGATTTCTGAAACTTTCTGCAAATTCTTAAATTTAATGTTAGAGTTATTTAATCAGAGCTATTTTTATCATAGCTATTTCTACAAATGTTGCAGAGTGCTTAAGGTTTTAGACAAATTTTCATCAGAGCTATTTAATGATTTCTCCCCCTTTTTGTCAGAATCAAAAAGGTAGATAAATAAAAAAAAAAAAAAAAAAAATAACAAGACAATAAAGAGAAAAACATTTCATTAATCAAAAGCACAAAGGCACAAAGGCATTCAAAACATCAGATCCAAGAGAATATCAGAGCTAAAGAAGATAGAAGCAAAAACACTAGGCAAGCAAACAAAAAGAAATCCTAAGTGCCTAAGGGTTCGGAGGTTGAGGAAGTCTCTGAAGCAACATGGCAAACATGTTCTGGATGTTTTCATTCAAAGCATCTTGCTTGTCCATCCTGGCACGGAGCTCATTCTGATCTTGCTTGATTTCTTTCTGATCTTGCTTGATCTCTTTCAGAGCATGAAGAATCATAGGGATCGCAGAGGAAGACTCCCCCTGAGTCAGAGCCTGCTGAGCTTCAGCTTCAGCAGCAGCTTGGGCTTCTGCATCCGCCTGAGCCTTGGCTTCAGCTTCCTTAATCCTTAGAAGTTCTGCTTCCTTTGCCAGCCTTTCTTCTTCTAACCTTCTTGCTTCTTCCTCAGCTTCCTTAGCCAATCTTTCCTCTTCTAATCTTCTGGCCTCAGCTTCTCTGGCCAATCTCTCTTGGAGCCGTTCCTCAGCATCTCTGATGTAGCCATTTCTGACTTGTTCAGAGATACTCTTCAGCCTATAAGACTCAGAGGTCATCCAACTAATTACTCTGTTCCAGTGTGTCCTAACAGATTTAGGATCATCACTAACTTCAGAGTTTTTAGCCAGAGACTTGACCTTCTGGACTGAAGCTTCTGCAACCTGTATAATGGCCTCCTCAAGGGTAGGTATGGTAAGTTCAGGTTCAGGTTCAGGTTCAGGTGAATGAGGTGGAGAGTTTGAAGGGCTAAGATTTAGAGGTTGAGGTTCAGATTCTGCTTCTGGTTGAAGTTCAGAATCTGCGTCTGGTTGAAGACTAGGGGATGAAGCATATAGTGGATTTAGGTCTAATGGGTCAGAGTCTGGTCCAGGTACAGCGGGAATAATTGGTGGAGTGATATTAGAGGTGAAGGGATCAGATGGTTGAGTTTCAGAGGGTAAGGTTGTTGTTTGTTGTGGTGGAAGTGAAGTTTGGAGGGGTGAGGTTACTTCAGATTGTCTTGTGGGTTGTGGAGCGAAATTTTTAGCATAAATTTCAGCTATTGTTGGGGAGTTAGGGTCAGAGTGTTCTTGGTCAGAGGACTCTTGATCAGATAACTCTTGGTCAGAAGAAGGGGAAAGGTAAGGAGGTGATTCATATTCAGAGGATGAGGAAGAAGAAGTGCTTTGGTGGGTTTGTATAGGTTGAGAGGGAGGAATGAAAGTTCTAGCTATGTTTAGAACTGGTGTTGGTTGGGAGGTTCTGGTGATTGAGGGTGGGATTTCAGAGGTAGTAAAAATTGGTTGAGAGGAGAGAGGGTTAGAGGAAGCCATTATAGATTCAGAGGAGACAGGAGGAATAGACTTACCAGAAGAGACATTCAGAGGTGCTGAAGTTTTGCTGCCAGAAGTTTCTCCAAGTCTGGCTTTCTTTGCTCTCCTTGCCTCAGCAGCTATCTGTTTCTCAGAGACACCTCTCTTGTATCTGACAAGATCTTCTACAGAGTCCAGACAGTCTTTAAGGCGGAAATCAGAAACATCAACACCTTCTTCCAGCATACGATGAAGATAGAGGGCAACAGCGTCTCTGGGCTCATCCTTGAAGAATCTGACCAGGCCATGAGGCATCTTCCTCTGATCTTTTAGAGATTCCCAGGACACATCCATAGTGGGCTTGACTCTAATCTCTTTGATGATTCCCATGCTCTTCAGGTTTTTGGCATTCAGAGGCTTTCCCACATCAATTGCCAGATCATCCATACATCTGGTCTTCTCCAGATCATCTACCAAGCCATGCTCAATGAAGACATCAGAGAGCAATCTTCCCAGAGGAATGTAGGATCTGGGCTTCATATTATTCCTCGTTTCTCTGACTGAATCTCTCAGATATCTAAAGAGGAGAACAGGGAGGTTGATCTGGATACCCTTCTGAATACAGTAAAGGATGCATTTCTGATCAGCGTTTATGTAATCTGAAGAGTTGGAGGCTGGACGATGATGGATTGTTCCCAGAATAATCTTCAGCCAAACTCGGAGGTTCTGATGAAGCTCCTTGTTCTTAGAGGGGTTTCCTTCAACATTAGGTTTGAAGATTGTAGGGTTAATGACTTCAGTGATGCGCTTTGACCTTGGAGGAATGTTGTAAATCCTCTTACCTCCAGCTTTCTCCATGTTTAGCAAGGAAGCAATTGATGCTTCAGTGATGACAATCTTTACTCCCAGAACAAAAGAAACAATGAACTGGTCATCTGCATCAGCATGTCTCCAAAATTCTTTGACAAGAAGAGGGTAAATGGGACCATAAAGCCTGTCGAAGTAGTTCTCCCAACCTTGCTTGCGAAGATCTTCAGTAAGATCAACACCGTTTCTTCTCAAGTTCTCAAAATCTACCAGCGATTCACACAGTACATCCAAATTTTCAAAGGAGGTTGCAAGATGAATGTGGCGTTCACGTTCCAAAATGTGAGGTTCTTGATAAACAGGGGTTATGGTAACGCCTGTAACAGTGGGTGTTTGAGTGTTTGAGGTTTGTGGATTAGAAGCGGATTCCATCTGTTGGGAGAAGTTAAAAACTTCTTGCTCTTGAGCATTCATGAAGAAGATTGATGAAGAAGGTGAAGAACTTGCAGAGAACTTGCAGAGAAGGGTTTAGGGTTTAAGAGTGAGTGAGAGCGATAAGTGTGTGAAATGTGAGAAAAGTGTTTATATACCTTAAGTAAAACACATGCAAAACGACACCTCAGAATGCGTTAAACACAATACTCAAAAAGCACGCTTGGGGGGAAAAATGATTACAGCTCATAAATGAATGTCTAATCCCACAGTTTGCACACTGCTCGAGGAAAACTCAAACGTCTGCCTTTTGAATTTCTTAGCAGCTGTCTAGAAGTTCTAAGGTTTGACGCTCAGAGCTCCACGTGTTTAATGTATCTGATCTTCAGGAATACCAAGAGATTGGTTTCTGAAGATTTCTGATTCAGATATCTTCTTAACTTGTAGAAGTATCAGAGTCAGAGGCAGAATCATATTTGTTTTTATCAGAATCTTATTTTATATTTTTCAGAGCCATACTTCATTCAGGACAATTTTTAATGTTCAGATTTTCTAAGATGAAAAGAAATCTATCTTCAGCTAGAGGCTTAGTAAAGATATCTGCCCATTGATGTTCTGTATCAATGAACTTCAGCGTTACTATTCCTTTCTGAACATAGTCTCTAATAAAATGATGTTTAATTTCTATGTGTTTGGCTCTGGAATGTAAAATAGGATTCTTACTCAAACAAATAGCAGCAGTATTATCACAAAAGATAGGAATGTTACTCTCAAAGATTTGTAGATCTTCTAGCTGATGTTTCATCCAGAGCATCTGAGTTGTGCACAGTGATGCTGAGATGTATTCTGCTTCTGCAGTTGATAGAGCAATAGTTGACTGTCTTTTGCTAGCCCAGGAGATTAGATTGTTTCCCAGAAGCTGGCAATTTCCAGATGTGCTTTTTCGTTCTATTCTATCTCCTGCGTAGTCTGCATCACAATAACCAGAAAGCCTATACTCTGATGTTTTCTCATACATCAGGCCCAGGTTAGGAGTTCCTTTCAGATACTTAAGAATTCTCTTAACAGTTGTTAAATGAGATTCTCTAGGATCTGATTGGAATCTGGCACAAAGACAGACGCTAAAGAGAATATCAGGACGAGTAGCAGTCAGATAGAGAAGAGAGCCTATCATACCTCGATAGAGCTTCTGACAAACCTTGTTGCTTACCTCTTCCTTTTCCAGAATGCAAGTTGGGTGCATGGGAGTCTTTGCAGAGTTGCATTCAGTCATGTCAAACTTCTTCAGAACGTCTTTAATGTATTTACTTTGATGGACGTACGTGACTTCTGGAGTTTGATTAATTTGAATTCCCAGAAAGAACTTTAGTTCTTGCATTAGACTCATTTCAAATTCTGCCTGCATTAACTTAGAAAATTCTTGGCAAACAGAGATATTAGCAGAACCAAAAATAATATCATCAACATAAATTTGGCATATCATGAGATCATTTTCATGATTTTTACAGAAGAGTGTAGAATCAACTTTCCCTCTGATAAAATTTTGTTCCAGAAGAAAATTGCTCAGACGTTCATACCAAGCTCTGGGGGCTTGTTTTAGTCCATATAAAGATTTTTTAAGTTTGAAAACATGTTCTGGAAAGTTTGAATTTTCAAAACCTGGAGGTTGATTTACATACACTTCTTCTGAAATATAACCATTTAGAAATGCACTCTTGACATCCATTTGGTATAATTTGATAGAGTGATTAATAGCAAAAGATACAAGAAGACGAATAGATTCTAACCTTGCGACTGGAGCAAAGGTTTCATTATAATCAATACCTTCTTGTTGACTATAACCTTGAGCTACCAGTCGTGCTTTGTTTCTGACAACTTCTCCTTTCTCGTTCAGTTTGTTTCTGAAAACCCATCTGGTTCCAATGACATGAGTGCCTCTGGGTTTAGGAACGAGATCCCAGACATCATTCTTGGAGAATTGATCTAACTCTTCTTGCATAGCTGCCACCCAATCGTTATCTTGAAGAGCTTCATCACAGGACGTAGGCTCAATCAGAGACACTAGTCCCAGAGGAATATCTTCAGAAGTTCTGAAGGTAGATCTGGTTCTAACAGGTTCATCTTTGTTTCCCAAAATCAAATCTTCAGATACGTTAATACGACTTTTAACTTTCCTTGGAATTTCTGGAGATTTAATTTCTTCAGAGTCTGGAGTGACAGTTGCTTCTGGAGTTTTCTCAGATTCTACCAGAGTGATCTCTAAATCTGCAAACTTTTCAACTAGCTTTGACTTTTCAGGGTCAAGCTTATCATCAAATCTAACATGAATTGATTCCTCCACAATTTTGGTTTCTGTGTTGTATACTCTATAGCCTTTAGAGCGTTCTGAGTATCCTAACATAATACCTTTCTGTGCTTTGGAATCAAACTTGTTCAGATGTTCTTTAGTATTTAATATAAAACAAATGCATCCAAAAGGATGAAAATAAGAAATGTTGGGTTTTCTTCCCTTACACAGTTCATAGGGAGTCTTTTCCAGAATAGGTTTAATAGAGATTCTATTCTGAATGTAACACGCTGTATTTACAGCTTCTGCCCAAAAGTGCTTTGCTACATTTGTTTCATTGATCATGGTTCTGGCCATCTCCTGGAGTGTCCTATTCTTCCTCTCTACAACTCTATTTTGTTGTGGAGTTCTAGGGCAGGAGAAATCATGGGATATTCCATTAGAGTCAAATAATTCTTCAAAATCTTTATTTTCAAATTCTCCACCATGATCACTTCTGACTCTAACAATTTTAGAGTCAAATTCTTTTTGCACTTTAGAACAGAAACTGGTGAATACAGAGTGAGACTCACTCTTGTGCTTTAGGAATTTTACCCATGTCCAGCGGCTGTAATCATCAACGATTACTAGTCCATACTTCTTTCCATTGACTGATGCTGTTTTCACAGGACCAAATAAGTCAATGTGAAGAAGCTCCAGAGGCTTAGAGGTAGAAACAACATTTTTCTTTTTAAAAGATGTTTTTGAAAACTTTCCTTTCTGGCAAGCTTCACACAGAGCATCTGAAGAAAACTTCAGTTTAGGCAGGCCTCTGACTAACTCAAGTTTAGTTAGCTGAGAAAGTTTTCTCATGCTAATGTGGCCTAAGCGTCTATGCCATACCCATTGCTCTTCGTGAACTGACATTAAACATTTAACATTTTGATCTTTTAAATCAGAAAGATTTATTTTATAAATGTTGTTTTTCCTCTTGCCTGTGAAAAGGACAGAGCCATCATTCTGACTAATGGCTTTACACGTTTTTTGATTAAAGATTACATCATAACCGTTATCACTTAATTGACTTATGGATAACAAGTTGTGCATTAATCCTTCTACATAAAGAACATCAGATATAGAGGGAAGAGTACCATTACCAATAGTTCCGGAGCCTCTGATCCTTCCTTTCTGATCTCCTCCGAAGCCTACAAATCCAGCGTCTTTAAGTTTCAGGCTTTGGAACATAGACTTTCTTCCCGTCATATGTCGCGAGCATCCAGAGTCCAGGTACCATGACTGGTGTCTGAACTTTGCTGCATAGGATATCTGCAACATAGATAATCTTATCTTTCGGTACCCAGAATCTCTTGGGTCCTTTTAGATTAGTCTTCCCAGAGTTTCTTATAACTTTGGGTCTTCTATCATTCTTAAATTTTTGTTCTTGTGTGTGTGTGTAATGATATGAAAACGGAGATTTAAGCTGGTTACTGGTAGAGGTTTTATTTTCCTCAGAATCATACCCAATTCCCCTTTTATTATTCTGACCTACTCCATAAATCATGGATGCCATAATACTCCTATCTATCCCATTCTTCAGAAATTGTTGAAAGGCTTCTTCATATTTGTAAATAATTTCATTTGAAGTTTGTGGTGCTTGAGACAACGTTTCTTCTAATTCTAAGCTTTTTGTTTTGGCTCCATCTCTTTCTATCGTTAGAGATCTGATAGTATCATCTCGTGCTAGAATTGTTGTCTCAAGTCTACTACATACTTCAGATTTTGCTTTAAGAAGGCCTTTAATGTCTTTAACTTTTTGTTTTAATTTCTGAAGAGAGGTAAGAGTTTCTGATAAACATGATTCTAAGTCAGATCTAGAAAGTTCAGAAAATACCTCTTCAGATTCTTCATCTGAGCTGCTGGATGTGGTAGCCATAAGAGCTACATTGGCCTGTTCATCAGAGTCAGATTCTGATGATTCGGATTCACTATCGTCCCAGGTGGCCATTAATCCCTTCTTTGTTCTGAAGGTATTTTTCTTGAAGCTTTCTTTCTTAGAGTTATCTTTCTTCAGCTTGGGGCATTCATTTCTGTAATGACCTGTTTCTTTACATTCAAAACAGGTAATATCTTTGTTAGGTTTACCTTTTGAAGTTGACTCTGATCGATCCCCTCTGGGTCTTGATCTTCTGAAGTTGTTGTTGTTCCTCCTTTTCCAGAGTTGCTTAACTCTTCTGGTTAGTAGGGACAGTTCTTCTTCATCATCAGAGTCTTCAGATTCAGAGTCATCAGTGTCTGCAGTTTCTGCTTGAAGGGCTTTGGTTCTGTCTGACTTCCGTCTTTCAGGTCTGGACTTCAGCGCCACTGACTTGTTCCTTTTCTGAGGCTCATCCTCCTCTAGTTCTATCTCATGGCTTCTGAGAGAACTAACAAGTTCTTCAAGGCTGATATTGTTCAGATCCTTTGATAACTTCAGAGCAGTAACCATTGGTCTCCATTTCTTTGGCAGACTTCTGACAATCTTCTTAACATGATCTGCAGTCGTGTATCCTTTGTCTAGCACTTTAAGACCTGCAATAAGAGTTTGGAATCTGGAAAACATAGCTTCTATAGCTTCATCATCTTCCATCTTGAAGGCTTCATATTTCTGGATCAGCGCCAGAGCCTTCGTCTCCTTGACTTGGGAGTTTCCTTCATGGGTCATCTTCAGAGAGTCAAGTATATCTTTAGCCGTCTCTCTGTTGGTGATCTTTTCGTATTCGTTGTATGATATAGCATTTAGAAGTATTGTTCTGGCCTTGTGATGATTTTTGAACTCACGTTTCTGATCTTCTGACATTTTGCTTCTGGGAACTTCAGCTCCATTTGAGACTGGAGGTTTGTATCCATCTGTGACAATGTCCCAGAGGTCAGCATCATAACCCAGAAAGAAACTTTCGATTCTGTCTTTCCAGTAATCAAATTTTTCTCCATCAAAAACAGGAGGTTTAGCATTGTAAGAATCTCTTTCATTTGAGTGAGCCATTTGTTTTTCTCGCACTGGATCTCTCTACACGGTTAAGTGTTTGATTTGAAAATCAATAACAGAGCCGGAGCTCTGATACCAATTGAAGGTGAGAAAAACAAGAAAGGGGGGGTTTGAATTGTTTGAAAAATAAGCGCTTTTCCAAAAAGAAAATCACACAATGATTTTATACTGGTTCGCTTATAACACAAAGCTACTCCAGTCCACCCGGCCAAGGTGATTTCGCCTTCAACAAGGACTTAATCCACTAATCTTGAAAGATTACAAACAACCCCTAAGAGAGAAGAAAATCTCTTAGTCCTCTCAAGTCTACAGACTACAAAGAGTCACTTGAGGAAATCAAACAAATAAAAGATACAAGATATGTAATCTAGAGTGCTTCTAGTTAAGCAAGTATTACAAATTTAAGAACAGATTTTTCACTTGATAAGCAAAAGCTTAGTGAAATTCTTTGAAAACAAAGATGATTTTCTTGAGCGTGAAATAATTCAGTATAGTTTTGGCTAGTTGATTTCTTGCTTACTGAATGTTGATTTCTTGTCTATTTATATAGGAGTTGAAGTAGTGTTGAAATAGAGTTGAAGTAGAGTTGAATCTGGTGGATATAAAGATGTAGTTACGCCATTCCATAAATAGCTTCTGCAGGAGACTTTTTCTCTTAGAAGTGACTACTTACCACAAGTAGTATCTTCTCTCTTGGAAGTGGAGATTAACGTCTCTTTCTAATTGAGGAAATCCATTTGCAGAACTTTAGCTTGGCTTAAACGTTACTTCATCATGATTAACAAATCTGATTAGAGTCTTCGTGTATCTGGAGAATCTTGCTTCTGATGTTATCTCTTGAGAGTTCAAATGGCGCTGATAACTTCCAGAGTTTACAGAAGGCATTTGTTCAGAATCAGAGCTTCTAGACTTTACTTCATGTTCAGATGCTTCTGATACTTTGCAGTTTTGTCCAGAGTCAGAGCTTCTTGAAACGAGATTCCACTTTAGATGCTTCTGATACTTGATAATTTGTATCTGATCTTGTTGTGCATCTGATGACATCATCAGATTTATTTCTTCTTTCTTTAGAACCCTGCACACTTAGAAACTTTTCGTTAGGGTGCCATTTTTGGTTTCATCCTTTGTTATCATCAAAATCAAGGAATCTGTTGTAGAACAATTTTTGTTCTTACAATAGTCCATACTTCGGAGCACCGGATAGGTATCGAAGTATTCGTTTGACAGCTTTTAGATGGGATTCCTTGGGACATGATTGATATCTTGCGCACATGCATATGCTAAACATAATATCGGGACGAGAAGCAGTAAGATAAAGGAGTGATCCAATCATACCTTTATACCATTTTACATCTACTTCCTTACCGTCTTCATCTTTGTTCAAGTTTGTACAAGTAGGCATAGGGGTGTCTATGGCTTTAGCTTTTGCCATGTCAAATCTCTTGATAAGGTCCAAACAGTACTTTGTTTGACTCATGAAAGTCCCTTCTTTGAGCTGTTTAATTTGCAAACCGAGAAAGTATGTGAGCTCCCCCATCATACTCATCTCGAATTCGCCCTGCATAAGGTCTGAAAATTCTCTCACAAGATTCATGTTAGTAGACCCAAATATAATATCATCTACATAAATTTGCACTAATATCAAATGCTTTCCTTGACGTTTAATGAAGAGGGTTGTGTCAACCTTTCCTCTTGAGTAACCTTGATCGAGTAAGAATTTGCTTAGTCTCTCATACCAAGCTCTAGGAGCTTGTTTGAGGCCATACAAAGCCCTTTTAAGTTTATAAACATGATCAGGATATGTAACACCTCAAAATTTGCCCTCTTCTCTTGGGACTAGCATAACATATTCCATATTATTTTTTAGGTCATTAGGCATTGCATATTGCATATCATGTGGTTACGTTGGGCAAGTCATCCTCACAAGTCTTGATCAGAAGATGAAGAGGTCATGGTGCAAGCTAGGGTTTCATTGGACTGGTCATTAATCATCTGAGGATGTGGAGGTCCAAATTAGGGTTTTGTGGTTCTCAAGGGATATTGGTCTTCATCTTGATTTAAATGATTCATCATCATCATCATGGTTTGACATCATCAAGTGTTGAAGCAGATTCCTTGAGATTAGGGTTTTGACCACTGGTCAACCCTAATCAGTTGCCTTGGGCCAATCAGGGCATGATCAGGAGGTGGGGTTTATGATGTATATGGGGATCATCTTATGGTTTTATAGAGCTTATTGAGGCTAGGGTTTCACCCTTGAGCCATTTCATCACAAGATTGGAGCTCAGATTGATCTATGCATTGCCAGATTCATCTATCAGTTGAGAAAGTCAACTGTGGTCAACTGTGCATGATTTAATGGATTTGGAGGTGGAGATGAGTTGGATACACTTCATTCATGTTGGAACAAGTGTTATTTGACATTGCAAAGCTTAAGAATGGAGAAAATCAAGTCAGGACAGAAACTGCCAAAAATAGAAAGTGACTTGTAATAGAAGTTTCCAAAAATGGAAAGTTTTTGACCTCAAAATTACATGTCCAAGGAAGCTTCAAATGGAAATTTGTTCAACATGAAAGTTGTAGATCTTGGTCTCACCTTTCCAAAATGTCCAAGAACTTGAAAATCCCATGTATGGTTGGCAAGTTATGGTCCAGTCAATTTCAAAAATGACCCATAATCAGAGGGGCATAACTTCCTCATGGAGTGTCCAAATTGAGTGATCTTTTTATGCACAAACTCCATTTGACATGTACTTTCATGGTGCATAATTGGATTTCATCAAAAATGGTCAATGCAAAAAGTCAAATTTCAAGTGTACAGTTAAAGATCCAGGGGCAAAATTGTCCAACTTGTGAAATAATGGGAATTTTTGAATGGGGATTTTTGCAACACCTCACAAATGATATTTGGAAATGGTTTGAATCATCATAACATGCCAAGGCCTCATGATTTGAGATTTCACTTTTGAAATGGACTTGAAAATGCATAAGCTTACCATCACATAGTGAAATTCTAAAATACACATCCATTCAACATGAGACAAGTTGCAACAGCTCACACATGTCATTTTGAGAGTGTGTGAGCTGGCAATGAGCTGTCATTGGCTGGCATATGCAATTACCATTTTGCCCTTAGTTTGGAAAATGACATTTTACTAAACACATTGCATTTTGCTGATTGAAGTGATTAAGTGTGGATTAATTGGAGGTACTTAAGCTTAATCATAACAAACTCTAACAGAATTTCACAATTCCCAAAAATCACAATCTCAAATTCTCCAAATTCACCAAAATTCTTCAAGAACACATCAAGCCAAAATCCTTCAATCTCTTCCAATTCTTGATCATTTTGCAAGATTCTTTTTGAGTTGATCTTCATTCATCTGGTACTTCAACTGTTTTGGCAAGGCAAGATCAAATTCATCTCTATTCGCAACTGTCCAAGTGAAGCTCAATTATGGTGAATCAAGATTTCTTCTTTTAGAAGCAAGTTCGAGCCAAGCAAAGCATTCCATCCAGTTCACATATCATCATTCTCGATCTGTTTTTGGAAATTGATGCACAAGGACGCGAAATTCACCACTGCCATTTCCAGGTACTTGAAAATCGAATCTCACCATTGCCTTAATGCTTATGTGCGTTTTGTAGAACGTTTCATGTAGAGTTCGATGATACTTTTGGTTTGTAGAATGGTGAAACGTAGAGAAAGTTATGATGAATTTTAGTTAGGATGTGAAACCCTAAGTTGTTCGATTCGTGAAATTTAGGGACAATTAGGATGAATCATGATGATATTTGGACTCCACGTGATTAGACCTTTTCAACGCCTATCCGCTTGTGAATTTTGGTTAAGGTTTAGTGTTCTTGAGTTCTTGAGTGAATCTGGAAACGCGTGAAGAAGGAGAAGAAATTCTGGAAAAAAATGGTGTTTAATCCGTTTTCTCGTTTGGATTTTCAAATTGGATGTTTACCGCGCCTGGCTTAGAGAATTACAAAACTGCCATTGAAAACTTAATTAAATTAATTTAATTCAAATAATTATTTTAAAAATCATACAAACATTAAAAAATGCATAAAAAAATATTGGCTGATCAGAAAAATATGAGGATTTTTCCTATAGATCCCATTTTGTCTCTAGAATTTTATGGACATGATTTTGCAAGTTGTGCATGGGGAATTGTTGACTTGGACCATAGAAGTTTGACTTGTGTGTAATTTTGACATGTTTTACCATTTTTAATGTGAAATGCTCATACCTTAAAAGAAATGCATGAAATTTTTTGTGGTGATTGTAGACATGTTGCTGGTGATTTACATATAAATTTTGTGAATTTTGGATACCTGTGGAGTGAGATATAATTTTTTGAATCTAGGTGTGACAATTTGTGTCACACCTAGCTAGGTCAACTTTCTGGATTTATTTTCATGACCTAGAGATGTTGGATTGACTTGAATTTTGCACGGATGTTTATGGATATGTTGAGATGCTATGTGAATTTTTATGGATTTTTCTATGGCATTTTCAATTTGATTGATATTTTTCATCTCTGTTGGTTAATTGTGCAAGCTTGTATGACACATGTTTGTATATCTGGTGTGAAATCCTCATATGGTTTTAGATAAACATGAAATTTGGTATGCTGGTTGTAGACACATTGTAGGACATCCCTGTTTTGGTCCCATTCATTTCTTAATTGTTTTCATTGACTTATGAATTTTTGAAGTGAATGCATGTGTTGATGTCATGGTTTGGTTTGAATAATTGTGTCTGTATTTCTTGATTTTTATTGACATAGTTCCTTTTGTCCAATTGAGCTGAAAATTGACATGTTATACCTTGAATATGTCCTGTTTAGGTGTGAATTATTTGAGGATTTTTGGAATTGTTTTGATATGGATTTGATTGAAGTCATTCTGTTGGGACTTTTGATGTTGTGTTTGACCTAGTTTGACTTGTTTTGGTCATGAAATGAATATGATGAGTGATATGAGTATGGGGTCAATTGCTCTTGCTTTTGAATTGCTTTAGCTTGATTTTGGTTGAGAATACCTTGCTGTTTAGAATTTTTTCTCACTTTTGGACCCTAGGCTTGGCCTAGTGGTCTAGTTTCTCACATTTGCTTGATTTTTCAGGATGAAATGCACAAAGCTTAAGGAGAATGATTCAAGCCAATAAAATTGAATTTGTTTGATGTGGAGAACTAACATAATTTTGTTTTGTAGGTTGTGAAGCTTGAGCTTGAGCTTGTAGCTTGCACTTATGTGCATTAACCTGTGTTGCTTAATCTGTATAGTCTGACTGATTAACATTTGCTGTTTATTGTTGTCTGTCTGAGTACTGATGATACTTGATTGTTTTCAGGTACATTTAGTTGCTTACAGTTCTTTAAGAACTTGCTTGCTGCTGCTTGGTTTTTAAACCACTTGAGGTAGGACTTCTATTCTTCATGTAGTCTGGAGACCCTGCCTGTTATTTGGCCGGGCAAACTGTCTGAAGTCCTCCTTAAGAGGCGATGTTTGTGATTGTTTAATATTGTGCCTAAGCAGGTAAAGACCTCTATGAGGCAATTGGTGGAAGCCAAGGGATATGCAATCTATCCCCCACTATTCTGTGAGTCGTCCCTCTGCTCACACGGCTGTGTGTTGACGCATTGGGACACAAACCCAAGATCTGGTGCTGTTGCACAATCGAGTCAGAGTCTTTGAGCGTAGAAGGGTCCCTCCATTCTGGACCCACGCTCCTTTGTCTGAAGCTCTCCCTGGTCAGGGATAAGAGCTGTGAGGTCTCATCCTCACTTCACCTTTTCATCTGCTTCACCTTAGCCTCGTAATGGCAAGGTTAAGAGCGAATAATACCCATGTACAGATGACTTGCTTCGGCAGTCAAACCCATTGTGTGAGCCTCACTTGATTGGTTATAGTGTGTGCTTTGTGAATATTTGTTTGACATGTTTGCTTGAATTGTTTGATCTGTATGCTTGTATGCTTGCTTTCTTCCTGGATAGGATTAGCTTGCTTATGCAAGTAGGTAGAAACCTGAACATAGGGTAATGATGCATGACAACACTAGGCTCGAGTCCAGCTCCCTGGTAGTGTGTCTTCCCTCGGTTTCTGGCTAGATTTTCTTTCCCTTGAGGGGGAACTACATCGCCCTGATCCTCGTTCCAGACGAGGTATGTAGGCAGGTGGTCGTGCGAGACCACTCCGGGCAACCTTTTTTCTTTTTGTGTGTGTTTGCTTGTCATCTGATTGTGTTTGTTTGGTTCGGATGCTGACGTAAGTCCAGTGATTGGCTGTCGGGCTCCACGTTTTCCCTTCTGAGTGTGTTTTGGTTCGGATGCCGACGTAATTCCATCAAGTGGTTGTCGGGCTCCACGTTTGCCCTTCTGAGTGTGTTTTGGTTCGGATGCCGACGTAATTCCATCAAGTGGTTGTCGGGCTCCATGTTTGCCATCTGTTTGTGTGTTTTGTGTTGTTTGGCGTGCGTAAGCCGAACTACAGTGGCTCTGATTCTCGTTCCAGACGAGATATGTAGGCATGGGATGCGATGTCCTATCGAGCTCCCTTCTCTTAACCCCACCTGCGTTCCCCGTGTGTGTGTGTGATGTTTTAGCAACCTATTCTTTATTTTAGAACGTGGATCCCGTCGAGTACGACGGACGTGAGGGGTGCTAATACCTTCCCCTTGCGTAACCGACTCCCTTACCCTTTCTCTTTGGTCGCAAGACCATTTCCTTTCCAGGTTTCTCTGAGCGTTTCCTTTCCCTATCTTGGGATAAATAACGCGCAGTGGCGGCTCTGTGTTGTGTTTTTATTTGAGTCCCGCCGGTTGTTTTTCGCGGATGCGACAGGATACTCATGGGATTCGAAACCCGGAGGTTGTGCGACATAAACCTCTTCATTTATGTGACCGTTAAGGAACGCACTCTTAACATCCATTTGGAATAGCTTAAAGTCTTTCGCACAAGCGAAGGCAAGGAGAAGGCGTATAGCCTCGAGTCGGGCAACCGGCGCATAAGTTTCCTCATAGTCGATGCCTTCCTCTTGGTTATACCCTTGCGCGACTAAACGCGCCTTATTACGGGTTATTACCCCGTTTTCGTCCAGCTTGTTCCTAAACACCCATCGGGTGCCGATTACTCGATGATCTCGCGGAGGAGGGATCAGGTCCCAAACCTCATTTCTGGTGAACTGATTAAGTTCCTCTTGCATTGACAAAAACCAGTGTTCATCGAGTAGGGCTTCTTTAGGGTTTTTAGGTTCCATTTGCGAAACGAAAGCGAAGTGATAACAGAAATTACTTAGCTTAGATCGAGTTGTTACACCCTTTGAGATATCTCCGAGAATGTTGTCGATTGGATGGTCTTTGGAAGACTTCCAAGCTTGAGGGAGATCATCGTTTGAAGGTGGATGAACTACCTTCGTTTCCTCATGGTGTACATCTTTGTCCTCCTCAATTTTGACTATGTCGGGTTGATCAATCCCCGACTCGCCACCTTTGAGTATGTCTTCGGTATATGTACCTGCACCATGAAAAACACTACCCTTTCCGACGTTTCTCGGATTGGATTCATCAAAAGTGACATGTACAGACTCTTCTACAGCAAGTAATCGTTTGTTAAATATTCTATATGCTTTGCTAGATTGAGAGTATCCGAGGAAGATACCTTCGTCAGCCTTGGAATCGAATTTTCCCAAGTTTTCCTTTCCATTGTTCAATACAAAGCATTTGCAACCAAAAACATGTAAGTGAGAAACATTTGGCTTTCGCCCTTTTAAAAGCTCATACGGTGTTTTATTTAGAATGGGGCGAATGAGCACCCTATTCAGAACATAACAAGCCGTACTAATGGCGTCGGCCCAAAAATATTTCGGTAAGCCACTTTTGTTGATCATTGTTCTTCCCAATTCTTCCAAAATTCGATTTTTACGCTCCACAACCCCATTTTGTTGAGGAGTACGTGGAGCGGAGAAGTTATGATCAATACCATGGTTACCGCAATATTCTTCAAATAAGTGATTTTCGAACTCACCCCCATGATCGCTTCTAATTGCAACAATGTTTGTATTTAGTTTATTTTGGGAAAGCTTAGCAAATCTTTCAAAGGCGGCGAACGTATCGCTCTTGCTTACTAAAAAAATAATCCAACAAAATCGAGAAAAGTCGTCCACTATTACGAAACCGTAATAGTTTCCTCCTAGACTTTTAATCCTAGATGGCCCAAATAAATCCATATTAAGAAGCTCGAGAGGTCTCGTTGTTGAAACGATATTTTTGGATTTAAATGAGATCCTCGTTTGCTTCCCCTTTTGACAAGCATCACAAAGGTGATCCTTGGTGAACTTAATTTTGGGGAGACCTAGGACTAGATCTTTTGAGACTACTTTGTTTAGTAAGTCAAAGTTAACATGTGCTAAACGCCTATGCCATAACCATGAATCTTCACTCATTGTTACAAGGCATTTGTCACTTGTTAACGATACTTCATTTAAGTCAAGCATATAGACATTGTTCACACGCAGGCCATTAAACATACTCTTCTTATCATCATTATGTACAATTTTGCAACAATCTTTTGAAAACGATACATTGTATCCTTTGTCACATAATTGACTGATGCTAAGTAGATTGTGTTTAAGACCTTCAACAAGCAATACATCAGAAATAGTAGTAGAAGAGGGATTACCTACACTACCTTTACCAAGTATTGCTCCATGGTTGTTGTCACCATAAGTTACATATCCCTTCTTCTTAGCCACGAAGTCAATGAAGAGTGATATGTCTCCTGACATGTGCCTTGAGCATCCACTGTCGAGAACCCATCTTCTCTCGGTAGTCTCGAGGCATTGTACCTATGGCAATATAATTAACAAGAGAATGTACCCAATGGCTTATTGGGTCCTGAATGGTGAGGAACGAAATGGTTGCATTTGGGCATCCATTGATAAATGCCTTTAGGAACTAAAAATCTCCTAAACCTACATTTAGCAATGGAGTGACCTTTCTTGCAACAATAGAGACAAGAGAAATTTACATTTTGATTGCTTTTGCTATCTTCATCCTTTATAACATATTTATATTTTTGATATGGATTAACCATACTTTTCCGAAAGTTTGATTTGTCGATAGCAAAAGTAATCTTGGGCTCAAGGGCCTTGTAAAGTTTGGCCTTTAGGTTTCTTACTTCACCTTGCCAAATGTAACAAGTATCACACCCAAAGTTCATCATTTTACTTCTAAGGTCCTCATAACTTGTTTTTGTGCTTTCCACTATAGAAGCTTTAAGTGCCTCAAGTTTCCTTTCGGATTGTTGAATTTTATGTTCCAAATGAGAAAAAAAATTCTTATTTGAGGCAAGCCTTTTAAAGGCCTCTTTCGCTTCACAGTGTAAAGTATCAAAAGCAGTTTGCAATTCATGATGAGACATACTAGAGGATTTTTCATATTTAGCATGTCGTACCTGTTTCTTTTTGTTCTTTTGATGAGCAGAGAGACATAGGTTTGCATTTTCATCTTCATCACTAGAACTTTCATCATCGGAGGAGTCGTTATCGCTTTCCCAAGCTATGTATGCTCTCCTTGGCTTTGATGGTTTCTTGTGTGATTTGTATGATTCTTTTTCTTTTGTCTTCTTGTTCATCGGACAGTTCGGTTTGTAATGACCCGGCTTTCCACACGTATAGCACGACCCTCTAGTTATTTTACCTTTTGAGTCATCATTTTTAGAGTACCTAGATTGTTTCCGGAAGTTTACCAAGTTCTTCTCGGAGTGTTGGATACCGTTCTTTCTCACGTAATGATTGTAACGTTTAACGAACAGCCCCATATCTTCACTCATGTCCTCTTCTTCTTCGTCGCTCGATGAATAATCACTTTGCTCTTTTGCTTGAGACTTCGAGGAGGAAGTCTTTAGAGCTATGGATTTCTTTTCACTCACCTTTGCTTTGTCCTTCTTATCTTTCTTTTCGTGTTGTTCCAGGCTCAAGAGAACTTGTTCGTGCTCTTGTAGTTTACCAAATAATGTTGTCAAGTCCAATGTGGTAAGATCATTTGCCTCTTTGATGGCGGTCACTTTTGGCTGCCATTCCCTGTTAAGACATCTCAAGATCTTATTAGTAGCAATATCATTGGAAACAAGCCTACTAAGTGAATGTAATTGATTGATAAGATGAGTAAATCTCTTTTGCATGTCAGCAATGGTTTCCCCTTGCTCCATGAAAAAGAGATCAAACTCTTGTGTTAGTGTGTTGATTCTAGCCAACTTAACATCGTTCGTCCCCTCATGGGCAATTTGTAGTGAATCCCACATGGCCTTAGCAGTAGGACAATGGGATACACGATAGTATTCGTCTACACCTAATGAGGAGATTAGGATATTTTTGGCTTTCCAATCATAATTGTATTTCTTTTCATCATCACCGGTCCATTGTGCTTCGGGCTTAGGCACCAATTCATTGTTCTCATTGGTCATGGTTATTTCAATTGGACCATTGAGAATAACGTTCCATATTTTTCTATCTATGGAATTTATGTGAACCCGCATACAGTCTTTCCAATAACTATAATTTTCTCCATTGAAAACGGGAGCTCTATTATAAGCCCCTTTAGGTTCGTTAGCCATTTTCTATCAAAGTTATATTTTAAAGCACGGAGTGAACCGGAGCTCCTGATACCACTTGTTAGACTATGGCACGGATCTAGAAGGGGGGGTTGAATAGATCCCAATTAAAAAAAAAACTTGAGTTGGCGCTACCAATTTAAAAATTGGTTTTGAAAAATTGTTTTAAGTGCGGAAGCGGCCGAGGAAAATTTTAGTCTAAAACGAACCGTTATTGGAAAACCGGATATGCGTTAAGCTAATGGATTAGAGATAAAGTGAAATACAAATCACTACACTAATTGCACAATCAATGATATGTTTCACTTACTAGGGTTCCTAGTTCCAATGATCCAAATACCAAATTAAACAAGATACAAACTTAAGACAACTTTGGTTTAGGCAAATTTTCAAACACTTGGCGTGCATAAACACTCCAAGTGATATTTGTGTTGAGTAAGGAATTCAAATTAATCTAGTACAATATACTATTGCACTTTGGATTCAAAAACAGAGTTTTAATCTCTTACTCAACTTATATCAATGTTTGGTAAAATTGTTTAAACTAAAATCACTTAATTTTTAAGCTGAAAAACACTTATGCAGAAAATCAAAGAAGACAGAGATTTGATGAGGCAGTTCCCCCGCCGTCCTCGCTTCGGGGTACGTCTGCCCTCAATTCTAAACTTAGAATTGAGATGATTTAATTAGATATCACCTGTGAAATTTAACCCTTTATACAAGGATTGCAAAGCAAGTAAACAACAGAACTCCCAATGTGTTGAATGATGCTTCCTATCCTTGCTCCTTGATTCAAGATGAATCAAGACCTTCGATCGTTGTTGCTAGACCTCCGATTCCAGCCCCTTTGTTGAAGAATATTCCGTTCTTCAAACCCTCGGCCCGGCTGATCTCAAACACAACGAATCGAACTCGAATCCTTCCCTTCAATATCACCGAATCCGCTACTAGACTGATGAAGACTTCCTTTTCTCAATCACCTTCGCTCAGCTGAATATTGATGAAGCAATTCATCCAAAAACCCCCAAACACAAACCGGTATTGGAGGACAAAACCCTAACGGTTTTATTCAAGAAAGAACCTGCCACAAGCTTCAACCCGAACCGGATTCTCCAATCTCAGCTTCGAACCTTATCACCTTTAACCGATCACGAAGCACACCAAAAATGGTTGTGTGTAGTTGATGTGTTGTGAAATGTTGAAGATGAAGATGATGAATCTTGGACACCTTTTTCACTCTTTCTTGTTTCCTTAAACACTTGAATTCAAATTGACAAATGTTAGTTGATAAAAGTGATTTGACTTCTATTTATAGTAACTGGCTTTCCAACCAAAATAACAGCTTTTCAAACAGTAAAAAAATACTCAGAAAACTGAGTTCACGCACGAGCGGTCGACCATAGGTCGGCGTGCGCTGACCCATGGGAAATGCGCTGACCCCTATGGTCGACTCAAGTATTCCATGAGCTGACCCGTGGGAAATGCACCGACCCCTATGGTCGACTCAAGTGCTCCATGAGCTGACCCGTGGCCAACTGAACTATGCCATGCGCCGACCTGTGGTCGACTCAAGCAAGCGTGCGCTGACCAGTAACCAACTGGGCTGAGTTATGCGCTGAGCCGTGAGCTATGCGCCGACCCTTATGGTCGACTCAAGGCCTTCAAATCTGCAAAAATTCGTGTTTTGTGATTTTCATGCATTTCGTCATGATCACACTTTGTCCACATATGTTTTTAAGAATTATAACAGATTTAGAAAAGCATAGGAAAGGATACGATAGGTGATGTGTTGCATTTGTTTGTAGACGTGGAATCGACACGCCGATTCGTCCATGGTGGTTATTTGTCATCATCGAAACTTGGGATTGTATGTTGTTTGACAATTTGCCTTTACAGAGATGTATACTTGAACCTGAAATTCACAATCCAAATAGTAAGTCCAAACCACTAGGTTAAAGCCTAGGGTCAAAAGAGGATCAAAAAGTCAAAACAGAACTTCAAACTCAACACAAAGCATGTTTAATCACTCAAGAATAAGTCCTAAAAAGGACCAAATCATAATCAATAAGCAAGTCCATGTACCAAGCATGTGAAGTTAATGACCAATTCAAGGCATCCAAATGATCAACATGAATGAAAATTCTCAATCAAAACAGAAATGATTCAAATAATTCTGGAAAAATTCATGAGCAATCAAGACATCCACAACATCCATCACACAAAAAATCAGAAGCATTGGAGATAATTTGGCATGGAAATCACATTGTACAAGTTAGACAACCAAATGTGTGACACAAATTGTCACACCATGTTAATACAAGCATAAAACAGAATTGGTACATGAGAAAAATGTCAAACCAAAGCCAAAATGTCCATCAACATGTTAGGAAACTACACATAAAATTTCAAAACCATTGGATTTATTTTGATCATTTTATGATGGAAAGAACAACGCAATATCACACATGCATATGTATTCAATCATCCTAGAACAAATTATTTTTTCAGCCAAGCACAACTTGCAAATCCATGCTCATAAAAAACTAGACAGAATAAGGAGCATTTTTCAAAAAATTGGGATGAAATTGGATGAGTTTTCAATTTATTATGATTTTAGGAAGTTTGGAATTTTTTTTGAAACTAAAACATGAATAAGCATGGCAAAAGGAGGGAATATGTGAAAAAATGATGAATATTGGACAACTGCGCTCGCTCAGTATCAAACCAGGTAGACTTTCAAATTTGAATTTACGCGCTAAGCCTAAAACGACAGCGTTTCAATTGGAAAACCCTAACGCGCCCAGAATTTGCAGAATTTCGTAACAAATGATGAATTTCGTAGCTAATTCGCAGCAAGGCATGAAGAACTCGTAGCTAATTCTGGAAACTCAAGATCTTCATCTTCTTCCTCTTGAAGATGATGAACACATTTCCAGATTTTTTAAAACCATTCCAGAAATCAAAATCGATTACACCAAACGATTCCTTGTTCCACGTACATCAAAGATCAACAATCAAATCATGCTAACATATCCTAACAAGCTCAAATGGAAGAAAATAAAATTGGACATCAAACTTTCAATCGTGCATAACTTCGCGTATGATGCACCATTTCACTCAAATTTCATACCAGAATCATCACCAATCAGAGACCTACATGAATATCATAATGAATTGGAGAATAATTGAACTCGAAACCTAACCTCTTTGAAGAACAGAACCTGGAATCGTGCGCTGCAAAGCTCAGCAATGGCTCAAACCTCTTCTACAATGCTTGTTGAAGTGATTGATGATGAATTGAATGCTCCAGCACGCACGAATTTAGCTCAATTTGCAAACTCCATTGAACCTTCAAGCTTCAAGTATGGACAAATATGGCACGAATTCTCTTAAATCCACGTTCAAACTTGCTCAGAAATGCTTCCTCATCATGAATCCATCAATAGAAATGGCTTTTGTGTGAAGAAATTGGAAAATATTTTGAGAGAAAAATTTGATTGAATTTGGATCTAGATCTGAAAACTGTAGTTAATGATGAAAGCAGTTGTGATTAACATTATATAGCCCTTGCTAATGATGCTGAAAACCTGTTTAAGCCAAATGCAATTGAGATTAGCAACTTATGAGGTGTATGTACAAAATTAGATTTTCACCTCATGCACTTCATGCATGCGTGAACAGTGCTCAACTCTGACCCAAAACCACTTAAACAAGGCCCATGCAAGCTTTAGGATTGATATTTTATGCATATAATCATCCAATTGATTTTATGAAATTTCCTTCAAAAACTTCATGAGTGAGCACATGATCATGCAAGTGGAATTCATGCCATGTAATGGATGTTTTGGAAACTACATGTTATGATGAACAAAATGCAAAAAGAACCACCAAAATTGGAGCCTTGGTTCAAAAGTTATGCCCATTTGAATTTTTATGCACACTTTGCCATGATTGGATCATATCTCCTCAACCACACATCATAAATCCATGATCTTGGAATTTTTGGAAATGGGAGAGAAAGATATTCAACTTTCATGTTGGACAAAATTTCATTTGAAGCTTTCTTGATGATGTAAGATTGAGTTGAAGTTGGTCCAAAACCTTTCCATTTTTGGAAATTTCAAATTATAGGTCACTTGCTATTTTGGGAAATTCTTGACTTGACTTCAAATTCTTCAATGTGAGTGTTTGAAATGTCAAATGAGACTTGTTTGAACATGACTGAGGTGTTGGAAATCATCGCTCCACCTCCTAGCCCTCAGTTGACTTGCAGTTGACTTTTATGGGCCTCAGATGACTTGGTCATGCACTGTGGACTTTGAGCTTTCAACACCTGGCCAAGTTGCTTCAAAATGATCCTTGGGTCATGTAAGCTCTCTAGAACAACCATAGGGCCTTTTTCTCATGGAAATGCTTGCTCTTTTGCACAGATGAATTCTCCTGATGCCAGTCTTGACTGATGAAATGCAAGGTACTATGCAATGTTAATGCAATGTCAATGACCTAAAAATGAAATGAATGAATGAATGGGGGGTACAAATTTGAGGTGCTACAGCTGCCCCTATTCAATCAACTGGGAACCTGAACGGATGAGAGCAACGGCTGTCAGACCTTCAAGGTAAACAGGGATTGAATACCAAAGAACCATAGAAATTTGCACTCTGCGGGGATCCAAGAAAAGAATGTTCACCAATGGTAACTTCCACTGGGATCTGATATTTATCACCGGGGATTTTGATTTTTATGAATGGAAAAGGATACATCCAGACATCAACGGATGAATGGGAAGAAGCTCGACGTTTATCGACACCAACGGAGAGGTGACCAGACATCAACGGATGAACTGGGAAAAAGCTCGACGTTTATCGACACCAACGGAGAGGTGACCAGTCATCAACGGATGAACCGGGAGAAAGAGATACAACCAAACGTCAACGGACGAATGGTAAAAACTCAACGTTTACCGATACCAACGGAGAGGTGACCAGACATCAACGGATGAACTGGGAAAACTCGACCAGACGTCAACAGACGAACGGGAGAAGCTCGACGTTTATCGACACCAACGGAGAGGTGGCCAGACATCAACGGATGAATGAGAGAGAGAGAAATACAACCAGACGTCAACGGACGAATGGGAGAAGCTCGACGTTTATCGACACCAACAGAGAGGTGGCCAAACATCAACGGATGAATGGGAGAGAGAAATACAACCAGACGTCAACGGACGAATGGGAGAAGCTCGACGTTTATCGACACCAACGGAGAGGTGACCAGTCATCAACGGATGAACTAGGAGAGAGAAATACAACCAGACGTCAACGGACGAATGGGAAAAACTCAACGTTTATCGATACCAACGGAGAGGTGACCAGACATCAACGGATGAACTGGGAAAACTCGACCAGGCGTCAACGGACGAACGGGAGAAGCTCGACGTTTATCGACACCAACGGAGAGGTGACCAGACATCAACGGATGAACTGGGAAGACTCGACCAGACGTCAACGAACGAACGGGAGAAGCTCGACGTTTATCGACACCAACGGAGATGTGACCAGACATCAACGGATGAACTGGGAAGACTCGACCAGACGTCAACGGACGAACGGGAGAAGCTCGACGTTTATCGACACCAATGGAGAGGTGACCAGACATCAACGGATGAACTGGGAAGACTCGACCAGACGTTAACGGACGAACGGGAGAAGCTCGACGTTTATCGACACCAACGGAGAGGTGACCAGACATCAACGGATGAATGGGAAGACTCGATGTTTACCGACATCGAAAGATGATGCGTACAGAAGTGAAGCAAGACCAGACATTTACCGATGACTGGGAGAAAGACTCGATGTTTACCGACACCGAAACAATGGTGCGTACCGACACCAAAGAAAGAACGATCAGACATTTACCGATGACTGGAGTGAGACTCGATGTTTACCGACACCGAAACAATGGTGTTTACCGACACCAAAAAAAGGACGATCAGACATTTACAGATGACTGGAGTGAGACTCGATGTTTACCGACACCGAAACAATGGTGCGTACCGACACCAAAGAAAGAACACACACGGGTGCTGACATGACACTTACCGGTATCACAGGGATGACATCTACATATGTCAAGGCAAGGCTAAACACTTGCTGGGGAGCTCACTGGGGAGAATCAAGCTTTCCTCTCACCTGCGAGTGAGGAAATAAACCTCTGGGGAATTACCACTCTTGAATGCTATCTGTCAAGAGCAACTGTAGCAAATGTGTCGTACAGATGTTGAACAATGATCCGCCTCTGCCGGGGATATGGTCTGATTAGGTTTGACATGAATGCATATGTTTGAATTTTTCTATGGCGTAATGCTCCATGTTGAATGGAAATGCTACGCTATTTGAGGATGCAATGATCACTACATGCAAGATGCAAAATGATGAAAACTCCTGCTGGGGAGCAAACGGATTGCTCTACTGAGCACACAAATCTGAATAGATTCTCCAACTCTGTGGGGAGACGCACTGCTGGGGGTGCTTTGCTGATCTGAAACTCTAGGGACGGCAGAGGAAACCAAGTCAACTCTGGGGAAACTCTGCCTGGAGAACACACCAACTTCTCAACCGTGCTGGCGAATAGCATTGCTGTTGGAGAAAGGATAAATCCCACCAAGGACAACTTCACTGAATCCAATCCGCTTGGGGACTCCGCTGGGGGAAACAACCAATGCTCACCTCTACTGGGGATAACTGCTAATCCTTGAGCAGGATAAACTCTACTGGGGAATAATTTCACCGAACATGATCCGCCTGGGGACTTTGCTGGGGAAAACCATCAACGCAAACTTCTGCTGGGAAGACTACCCATTTCAAAATAGCTGGGGAGACAATCACAACCCTGCTGGGAAAAGGCATTCACGACCATGCTGAGGAAGGCAGTACTTCATACCCAGACTGCTGAGGAACAGACTACTCACTGATACCTCCGTTGGGGATACAACATTCGGACTCAGTGGGGACCAACAGCCTTCAGACTGGCTGGGGATAGCATAGCCTTCAGACCTGCCACCCGACTGCTGGGGAATAGCAGTTCTAGCAGCTTTCAGACTTGCTTGGGGTAACGGCCACTCTCAAGCCTGCTGGGGAAACATCCTCAACCCTTAGGAACAATCTACTCACCGACACTTCCATTGGGGATATGGCGACCTTCAGGCTTGCTGAGGAGACACCGATCTCGAATTTGCTAGGGAGATAACACTCTCCAACCCACTGGGGAGATACGGCCTATTTGACATGGAACGCCCATCGATTCGTCGAGCACCGACATTCATCATCCAACCACAGTGTCAACTTTCCACTTTTGAGAGCTCCCATACTCATCTGGTTTCTTCTGATTCATCACCTAATATTCTCGTCTCTTCTTTGCTTTGAGACGAATGATCTCCTCAGATCCGGGCTAACTCTCTAATCTTCAGACTTTGAAGAGTCTTCTTGATTACCCTCTAAGATCGTCGTCCTTCTTCCACCGTCTTTTCGCCGTTCTTCTATCCCTTGCCCCTGATTGGACTCTGCGGGGATCTCTTGTCAAAAGGTTATCCATCACAAACTGCGAGTGAATGAAGATATCTAACAGCACCTGCACAAGAGATCGTTAGATAAAAGCGTGCCCCAGGCGTGCCAACATTCCAACACTTAGGCCACTCAAACTTCCGAATAAGATTTCCAGATTCCAATCTTATAAGCATGCATCAGAAGGGATCTCTATGTTTCAAAATGCAAATATTCTTATAAAAAATAAACGGATGTTTTCGCAATCAAAGCGGTAATGAAGACAAAAACAAGATTATTTGACTGAACATGCATTTTATTGACTGGAAAAAGGTGGCTCAAAACCGAGCAACACACAGGAAGCCGTCCCTGAAAAGAGGTGATCACGCACAAAAGGAAAAAATTTATCCTAATGGCAATGTGAAACCGTGATCTCATCGGGTTCCAACTCGGTTACACCCCATATGTCCTCAAGACTTTCCGCACTTTCTGTCTTCTAAACAAGACGCTTCCGATCGATTTCTGTCGGGGATTATCCAAGTCATATCCAAAGCACAAACGACCATGCTAGACGCAGTTGTTCGTTTCATTCCCTCTTTTGCCTGGACCGCCCTTTCGGGTTTTCGATCCACCGGGATACCCTTTTTTGCCCAAGCCGCCCTTGTGGGGTTTTCGACTTGCCGGGTGTACGGTTTTTCCTTCTATCCCTAATTTTTGCCCGAACCTTTTCTCTTTTTTCTTGGTTCGTCGGGATGCCCTTTTTTGCCTGGACTCTTTATTCTTTTTGTCCAGCGGGTCTCTTTTACGAAGTATTTTTTAACTGTGTCCGCATTTACAGGGGATGGAGAATCCTCGCCATCCGTGGTCGTTGACAACAAAACTCAGCCAGAAAACGCCTTCTTTGACCATGAATGGGATCCATAACTGTGTGTCCACTTTCCCCTACGATCGTTGAGGAGGAAGGATCCTTTTCAATACCAGCTTTCCCACGTGGTACGTACGAGGTCGCACTTCTCGGTTAACAACACGCTTCATTCACTGGGTACAACTGCTCATGACAAATAATTGTCAGCCCCTTTTTCTCAATCAGGCTCAACGCGTCATACCGAGTCCTTATCCACTCAGCCCTCTCTAATTTCTCATCCATCAGGATTCTCCACAATGGGATCTAGACCTCAGTAAGTAATACCACTTCTATTCCATACACGAGCGAGCGCGGCGTTGCCCCAGTGGACGTACGCACCGAAGATCGATACCCAGGATACAAGCTTCGTACTCAGCCACCATTGTTGGTGCATTCAAATGTTATCCGGGCAACAAAAGGAATGTGGGGTCTTTTTGGCGTAACCAAAACGGCACTAACTCATCCACATTAACCTCCCCCCATCAGACATCAGAATCCGTTCGGATTCAGGGTCAGGCCCCTCCTCCGGGATCGGTTCCTCAGAATCTTTCGATTTGAGCACCTCGAGATGTCCTCATCAGGGAACTCCAACTTCCTTGGTTGATAATCCTCAATGGGTTGCTGGGCGAGGTGATCGGACAATACACTCCCCTCGATTGCTTTCTGAGAGGTATACTGAATACCAACATCAACCGAAATTATTTACCATCTCGCAACCCGTCCGGTCAATGCTAGCTTCTCAAACACATACTTGATCGGATCCATCTTGGACATCCACAAAGTGGTATGAACCAGCATATACTGTCTCAGTCGGCGAGCAGCCTATGCCAAAGTACAGCAAGTTTTCTCGAGCAGTGAATGTATTGTTTCACAGTCGATAAACTTTTTGCTAAGGTAAATTGCATGCTCTTTTCGACCAGACTCGTCGTGCTGACACAATACGCACCTCATAGACCCCTCGAGGGCCGTCAAGTACCAGATTAACAGTTGTTCCTTCCACAGGAGGCATCGGAATTAGAGGTTCCTGCAACTTATTCTTTTATCTTTCAAATGCCCCTTGGCAATCATTATTCTACCTGACCGTTTGATCTCTCTTTTTTCCAACAGCTTGAGTGGGTTCACACGTGGCTATTAGATGAGATATGAACCGTGAAATGCAATTCAATCTATCTAAAAAACCACGAACCTTCTTTTGTTTTCGGTTCAGGCATTTCTCGTATTGCTTTTTCTTCTTTATATCTATTTTTTTTTCTTTTTTTTTTTAGCAGGATCGACCTCGATTCCTCTTATCCGCTCACAATAAACCTCAGCAGTTTACCGGACAGCACTCCACAAGTGCACTAATTCGGACTCAACCTCAGTCTGAGTTGTCTCGATCCGGTCAAACAACTTGCCCCGGTCTACCGGATTCCCTTCTTCTGCTTGGGACTTTGCTATCATGTCATCAACATAGCATTTGATTCCACGATGAATCATATCATGAAACAAAGTCACTCTGATACGTGGCACCGGCGTTCTGCTTCACCAGAGGACAGTCTTCTCTCAATGGTAGCTTGTGCACAACGACATCGATATCCGACCCTGCATATCCAGATACGACCAGGCGAAGGTATCCACATGCTCTTTTAACAGTGCTACCATTCTGCTCTTTATATTAGCCCCTGAAGCGGCCCCAACTTTCACTTCCTTTCTGACCTCGGCGGTGCCTGGAATAACAATCGCTCCTCGTGCGGTTGAATCACCTTCTCCTCTTGTTTCAACAGTCTGGCTAATGCCAGCAGATTAGAATCTTCTTCGCCTTATTCTTTGGCATGATAGATCGGATTGTCGAAGTCATACAAAGGTGTAACTGAATCGTTATCAATGAGATCAGGAGGATAGTCACTTTTGAGGTCGGAACAAGACAAATCAAAAGGAAAGAAGAATGAAAATAAACATTGCCATTTTTATTTTTTTAAACTGAAAAATAAATGAAAGACAGGGAACACCGCTTTTAATCACAAAAACATCCATTTATTAATGATGCAAAATGTTGCACAATGAAACACATGAGATGGCCCTTACAATTAACCATTACGTTTCGGGCAAAACGTATGGCTTTCATGCAAACAGAATTGAAAAACAGAAATACTACTCTTCATGATGAGTGACAGTGATGATCTTTGAGGCCTTCCAGTTCCCTGGTACGCACGACTTTATCCACGACTCAAGCTCGCGGTCACAGTCAATCTCTTCACCCACTGTATAGGCATGACCCGGATCCAGCATTCCGGCACTGACGAATGTGAACGGTTGATGACGTCCTCTGTTTTGTCTAGACGAGTCTTGGTCTGGCTGATAGCCAATCCCGAACATATCCGCTTTCACCACAATGTCTATGATCTTTCCCCAGCCTAGGGCTTCTCCGCTCTTCAACACTTCCATGGTCTGTTTGTAAGAAGAAATGGACAGCTTCCTCTCTTTCTCAGCTAGAATGGCATCCTCTACCTTGACGGTTTCAACTGCCTGACTTGGTGTTTCAAATTTTTCACCGTCCATTTCTACTCCATCATTCTCTGGATCGTTTCCCCCATCACTACATACCCCTTTGTGGCAACGGCCGCACAACAGTTATCAACACTAGGGAAAGCTCCTCTCTTCATCAGATGTTTTGGGACCATAGACATTGGAGTTTTTAACTGATCCCCCTCAGGCACCTCTATTCCTCTCTTGTCCTTTGACATCACCTTCACCCCCACGGAACCTGGCACGGGGTTAGCGTTAACATTCAGTGTTGGCGCCAAACTGATGGCCTTAGAATCCACCATGTCCTGGACGGCATGCTTAAAAGCTCTACAACCCTCAATGTTATGTCCTGGTGCCCCAGAATGGAACTCACACTTGGCATTCTCGTCATAGTTTGCAGGCCTCTGATGCAGTTCTACAGGAACCAATATCCTCGGCCGAACAAACCCAAGATCCCTCAACCTCTTGAACAAAAGGGTATAAGTCACGGGTGGCTTATCAAACTGACGATTCGTCGCCCCCTTCTTCACTTGGCCCTTAGCTTTCTGTGCTTTCTGTCGAGGTGGCGGTTGTTGCTGTCGTACAGGTGGATTACAACCAGGAGTGGTTACAGTGGCAGCATAAGGGTGGTAACGATCCTTACCGCGTTCTTTCTTGGCTTGCACACCACCTAATTCAACCTCCTTCTTGAGCTGACCATTGCCAGAGGGCTTCTTTACTACGGATGACGGAGCCTTTCCCTGAACTTTCTCCTTTATCATCCAGCTTTCAATCCTATCCAACCTCTCAGCAATTGCTTTCTGCCCCAAGGCGAGCCCTTGCACGACTTTGAACAACTCCCCCATCATCTCTTTCAATTCGAGAATGTCGGCGTTGGGTGGATCCATCAGCTTGGATTTGTCGGGTATGGCAGGATGTCTGAGCGGGAGAGCTAGGTGCACTAGTTAGATACTGACACCTACAAAACAGCAAACAGGTTAATATGACTCACACATGCAATGTCTATCTGTATGAGGCATTGTCCTTTGATTCTGGTTTCATTGAGACGGATAATATTTCATCAACAACATTCTGACATCTGGATGTCTCTCGACCAGAATCTTAATCAAAAAATGGACCCTGAGTATGGATAGACATGGGTTAAATGCAGATGGATGCGAAATGGGAATGATGCAAATGCATGCAGGCAGGTCACTGTGCCATCTTCCAAGTCATCTGAGGATCAACTGTACTGAACCGGTCTCTGAACTGATTACCATCATCTGAGGGCCCGAGTAACCATAAATCCAACTTGGGGAATTCCGAAATAAACGGAACCGGGGAATATATCACCATCATCGAGGAAATCCACTGAACGGATGACAACCGGATCCTCTGAACAATTATCCTCAAATTCAACCCGGGGATCCGAAATAAACGGAACCCGCCGATAGATATCACGGACAGCATTCTAGCGTCTCAGAGATAGATATCCATAAGTCCATCTGAACCATAGTCACCATCAGTACCTGCAAATGATTCATTCCCTCCCCACTCACGGGTGTCATCTAGGCCAGGGTAAGGTCAAGAGAAACGCAGGATTACCATCATCTGAGGGCCCGAGTAACCATAAATCCAACTTGGGGAATTCCGAAATAAACGAAACCGGGGAATATATCACCATCATCGAGGAAATCCACTGAACGGATGACAACCGGATCCTCTGAACAATTATCCTCAAATTCAACCCGGGGATCCGAAATAAACGGAACCCGCCGATAGATATCACGGACAGCATTCTAGCGTCTCAGAGATAGATATCCATAAGTCCATCTGAACCATAGTCACCATCAGTACCTGCAAATGATTCATTCCCTCCCCACTCACGGGTGTCATCTAGGCCAGGGTAAGGTCAAGAGAAACGCAGGATAAACAACCCTTTCATAGAATATCATCATGTACACACCAGATGTATGTAACGATAATACCCCATCAGAGTCTGAACTGCTCGTGATATCATGTTCCGCTAAGTGGCGCAATACCACCCGCTTCCCATGAATCACTCTATTCCTAGGTGTCCTAGAGTTCACTCATAGCCTGGGTATTGGGCCTTTTACCTCTTGTGACTCCCACCCAACAGAGAAACAGAGACACAGCCAGCACAATGATAACTGATGCATGCAAACATATACGCACATATACAATCACATCATAATCATAAATGCAATAAATAAAGCAGTAAAAGCAACCAACCCTATCCTAAAGAGCGCTAGGACTGACTCGCTTAGGGAAGATGGACCAGTAAGAGGTCAACTTCTCTTTAGTCCCCAGCAGAGTCGCCAGCTGTCGCATTACGCGAAAAACCGGCGGGAAAAGAAACAACAGAGCCGCCACCGTGCGTTATTTATCCCAAAGGAGGGAAAGGAAACGCTCGAAGTAAATCTGGAAAAGACATGGTCTCGCGACCAGAGAGAGATGGGATCGAGAGTCGGTTATGCGAAGGGAAGGTATTAGCACCCCTACGCATCCGTCGTACTCGACGGGATCCACGCTCAGAAAGAATAGAAGAAAGGTTGCTAAAAACTGCTCAAACACTGCACAAGGCTGGAAGGAAACACAGACGAAAGACAGAAGAAATGGGACTCGGCAGGATATCGCATCCTGGGCCTACGTAGTCTGTCAGGCACAGACATCAGAGTCGACGTAGTTCGGGGACAGGGGAAACGTGCTCGCTAGGATGTCGTATCCTATGCATATGTATCTTCTCTGACCGGAGAAGAATCAGAGCACTCGTAGCTCGGCTAACGCACGCTAAACAAAACCACACAGGAAACCGACTGCCAATCGCTGGACTTACGTCAGACTCCAAACAAACAGGCTCAAACCTCTTCTACAATGCTTGTTGAAGTGATTGATGATGAATTGAATGCTCCAGCACGCACGAATTTAGCTCAATTTGCAAACTCCATTGAACCTTCAAGCTTCAAGTATGGACAAATATGGCACGAATTCTCTTAAATCCACGTTCAAACTTGCTCAGAAATGCTTCCTCATCATGAATCCATCAATAGAAATGGCTTTTGTGTGAAGAAATTGGAAAATATTTTGAGAGAAAAATTTGATTGAATTTGGATCTAGATCTGAAAACTGTAGTTAATGATGAAAGCAGTTGTGATTAACATTATATAGCCCTTGCTAATGATGCTGAAAACCTGTTTAAGCCAAATGCAATTGAGATTAGCAACTTATGAGGTGTATGTACAAAATTAGATTTTCACCTCATGCACTTCATGCATGCGTGAACAGTGCTCAACTCTGACCCAAAACCACTTAAACAAGGCCCATGCAAGCTTTAGGATTGATATTTTATGCATATAATCATCCAATTGATTTTATGAAATTTCCTTCAAAAAACTTCATGAGTGAGCACATGATCATGCAAGTGGAATTCATGCCATGTAATGGATGTTTTGGAAACTACATGTTATGATGAACAAAATGCAAAAAGAACCACCAAAATTGGAGCCTTGGTTCAAAAGTTATGCCCATTTGAATTTTTATGCACACTTTGCCATGATTGGATCATATCTCCTCAACCACACATCATAAATCCATGATCTTGGAATTTTTGGAAATGGGAGAGAAAGATATTCAACTTTCATGTTGGACAAAATTTCATTTGAAGCTTTCTTGATGATGTAAGATTGAGTTGAAGTTGGTCCAAAACCTTTCCATTTTTGGAAATTTCAAATTATAGGTCACTTGCTATTTTGGGAAATTCTTGACTTGACTTCAAATTCTTCAATGTGAGTGTTTGAAATGTCAAATGAGACTTGTTTGAACATGACTGAGGTGTTGGAAATCATCGCTCCACCTCCTAGCCCTCAGTTGACTTGCAGTTGACTTTTATGGGCCTCAGATGACTTGGTCATGCACTGTGGACTTTGAGCTTTCAACACCTGGCCAAGTTGCTTCAAAATGATCCTTGGGTCATGTAAGCTCTCTAGAACAACCATAGGGCCTTTTTCTCATGGAAATGCTTGCTCTTTTGCACAGATGAATTCTCCTGATGCCAGTCTTGACTGATGAAATGCAAGGTACTATGCAATGTTAATGCAATGTCAATGACCTAAAAATGAAATGAATGAATGAATGGGGGGTGCAAATTTGAGGTGCTACAGCTGCCCCTATTCAATCAACTGGGAACCTGAACGGATGAGAGCAACGGCTGTCAGACCTTCAAGGTAAACAGGGATTGAATACCAAAGAACCATAGAAATTTGCACTCTGCGGGGATCCAAGAAAAGAATGTTCACCAATGGTAACTTCCACTGGGATCTGATATTTATCACCGGGGATTTTGATTTTTATGAATGGAAAAGGATACATCCAGACATCAACGGATGAATGGGAAGAAGCTCGACGTTTATCGACACCAACGGAGAGGTGACCAGACATCAACGGATGAACTGGGAAAAAGCTCGACGTTTATCGACACCAACGGAGAGGTGACCAGTCATCAACGGATGAACCGGGAGAAAGAGATACAACCAAACGTCAACGGACGAATGGTAAAAACTCAACGTTTACCGATACCAACGGAGAGGTGACCAGACATCAACGGATGAACTGGGAAAACTCGACCAGACGTCAACAGACGAACGGGAGAAGCTCGACGTTTATCGACACCAACGGAGAGGTGGCCAGACATCAACGGATGAATGAGAGAGAGAGAAATACAACCAGACGTCAACGGACGAATGGGAGAAGCTCGACGTTTATCGACACCAACAGAGAGGTGGCCAAACATCAACGGATGAATGGGAGAGAGAAATACAACCAGACGTCAACGGACGAATGGGAGAAGCTCGACGTTTATCGACACCAACGGAGAGGTGACCAGTCATCAACGGATGAACTAGGAGAGAGAAATACAACCAGACGTCAACGGACGAATGGGAAAAACTCAACGTTTATCGATACCAACGGAGAGGTGACCAGACATCAACGGATGAACTGGGAAAACTCGACCAGGCGTCAACGGACGAACGGGAGAAGCTCGACGTTTATCGACACCAACGGAGAGGTGACCAGACATCAACGGATGAACTGGGAAGACTCGACCAGACGTCAACGAACGAACGGGAGAAGCTCGACGTTTATCGACACCAACGGAGATGTGACCAGACATCAACGGATGAACTGGGAAGACTCGACCAGACGTCAACGGACGAACGGGAGAAGCTCGACGTTTATCGACACCAATGGAGAGGTGACCAGACATCAACGGATGAACTGGGAAGACTCGACCAGACGTTAACGGACGAACGGGAGAAGCTCGACGTTTATCGACACCAACGGAGAGGTGACCAGACATCAACGGATGAATGGGAAGACTCGATGTTTACCGACATCGAAAGATGATGCGTACAGAAGTGAAGCAAGACCAGACATTTACCGATGACTGGGAGAAAGACTCGATGTTTACCGACACCGAAACAATGGTGCGTACCGACACCAAAGAAAGAACGATCAGACATTTACCGATGACTGGAGTGAGACTCGATGTTTACCGACACCGAAACAATGGTGTTTACCGACACCAAAAAAAGGACGATCAGACATTTACAGATGACTGGAGTGAGACTCGATGTTTACCGACACCGAAACAATGGTGCGTACCGACACCAAAGAAAGAACACACACGGGTGCTGACATGACACTTACCGGTATCACAGGGATGACATCTACATATGTCAAGGCAAGGCTAAACACTTGCTGGGGAGCTCACTGGGGAGAATCAAGCTTTCCTCTCACCTGCGAGTGAGGAAATAAACCTCTGGGGAATTACCACTCTTGAATGCAATCTGTCAAGAGCAACTGTAGCAAATGTGTCGTACAGATGTTGAACAATGATCCGCCTCTGCCGGGGATATGGTCTGATTAGGTTTGACATGAATGCATATGTTTGAATTTTTCTATGGCGTAATGCTCCATGTTGAATGGAAATGCTACGCTATTTGAGGATGCAATGATCACTACATGCAAGATGCAAAATGATGAAAACTCCTGCTGGGGAGCAAACGGATTGCTCTACTGAGCACACAAATCTGAATAGATTCTCCAACTCTGTGGGGAGACGCACTGCTGGGGGTGCTTTGCTGATCTGAAACTCTAGGGACGGCAGAGGAAACCAAGTCAACTCTGGGGAAACTCTGCCTGGAGAACACACCAACTTCTCAACCGTGCTGGCGAATAGCATTGCTGTTGGAGAAAGGATAAATCCCACCAAGGACAACTTCACTGAATCCAATCCGCTTGGGGACTCCGCTGGGGGAAACAACCAATGCTCACCTCTACTGGGGATAACTGCTAATCCTTGAGCAGGATAAACTCTACTGGGGAATAATTTCACCGAACATGATCCGCCTGGGGACTTTGCTGGGGAAAACCATCAACGCAAACTTCTGCTGGGAAGACTACCCATTTCAAAATAGCTGGGGAGACAATCACAACCCTGCTGGGAAAAGGCATTCACGACCATGCTGAGGAAGGCAGTACTTCATACCCAGACTGCTGAGGAACAGACTACTCACTGATACCTCCGTTGGGGATACAACATTCGGACTCAGTGGGGACCAACAGCCTTCAGACTGGCTGGGGATAGCATAGCCTTCAGACCTGCCACCCGACTGCTGGGGAATAGCAGTTCTAGCAGCTTTCAGACTTGCTTGGGGTAACGGCCACTCTCAAGCCTGCTGGGGAAACATCCTCAACCCTTAGGAACAATCTACTCACCGACACTTCCATTGGGGATATGGCGACCTTCAGGCTTGCTGAGGAGACACCGATCTCGAATTTGCTAGGGAGATAACACTCTCCAACCCACTGGGGAGATACGGCCTATTTGACATGGAACGCCCATCGATTCGTCGAGCACCGACATTCATCATCCAACCACAGTGTCAACTTTCCACTTTTGAGAGCTCCCATACTCATCTGGTTTCTTCTGATTCATCACCTAATATTCTCGTCTCTTCTTTGCTTTGAGACGAATGATCTCCTCAGATCCGGGCTAACTCTCTAATCTTCAGACTTTGAAGAGTCTTCTTGATTACCCTCTAAGATCGTCGTCCTTCTTCCACCGTCTTTTCGCCGTTCTTCTATCCCTTGCCCCTGATTGGACTCTGCGGGGATCTCTTGTCAAAAGGTTATCCATCACAAACTGCGAGTGAATGAAGATATCTAACAGCACCTGCACAAGAGATCGTTAGATAAAAGCGTGCCCCAGGCGTGCCAACATTCCAACACTTAGGCCACTCAAACTTCCGAATAAGATTTCCAGATTCCAATCTTATAAGCATGCATCAGAAGGGATCTCTATGTTTCAAAATGCAAATATTCTTATAAAAAATAAACGGATGTTTTCGCAATCAAAGCGGTAATGAAGACAAAAACAAGATTATTTGACTGAACATGCATTTTATTGACTGGAAAAAGGTGGCTCAAAACCGAGCAACACACAGGAAGCCGTCCCTGAAAAGAGGTGATCACGCACAAAAGGAAAAAATTTATCCTAATGGCAATGTGAAACCGTGATCTCATCGGGTTCCAACTCGGTTACACCCCATATGTCCTCAAGACTTTCCGCACTTTCTGTCTTCTAAACAAGACGCTTCCGATCGATTTCTGTCGGGGATTATCCAAGTCATATCCAAAGCACAAACGACCATGCTAGACGCAGTTGTTCGTTTCATTCCCTCTTTTGCCTGGACCGCCCTTTCGGGTTTTCGATCCACCGGGATACCCTTTTTTGCCCAAGCCGCCCTTGTGGGGTTTTCGACTTGCCGGGTGTACGGTTTTTCCTTCTATCCCTAATTTTTGCCCGAACCTTTTCTCTTTTTTCTTGGTTCGTCGGGATGCCCTTTTTTGCCTGGACTCTTTATTCTTTTTGTCCAGCGGGTCTCTTTTACGAAGTATTTTTTAACTGTGTCCGCATTTACAGGGGATGGAGAATCCTCGCCATCCGTGGTCGTTGACAACAAAACTCAGCCAGAAAACGCCTTCTTTGACCATGAATGGGATCCATAACTGTGTGTCCACTTTCCCCTACGATCGTTGAGGAGGAAGGATCCTTTTCAATACCAGCTTTCCCACGTGGTACGTACGAGGTCGCACTTCTCGGTTAACAACACGCTTCATTCACTGGGTACAACTGCTCATGACAAATAATTGTCAGCCCCTTTTTCTCAATCAGGCTCAACGCGTCATACCGAGTCCTTATCCACTCAGCCCTCTCTAATTTCTCATCCATCAGGATTCTCCACAATGGGATCTAGACCTCAGTAAGTAATACCACTTCTATTCCATACACGAGCGAGCGCGGCGTTGCCCCAGTGGACGTACGCACCGAAGATCGATACCCAGGATACAAGCTTCGTACTCAGCCACCATTGTTGGTGCATTCAAATGTTATCCGGGCAACAAAAGGAATGTGGGGTCTTTTTGGCGTAACCAAAACGGCACTAACTCATCCACATTAACCTCCCCCCATCAGACATCAGAATCCGTTCGGATTCAGGGTCAGGCCCCTCCTCCGGGATCGGTTCCTCAGAATCTTTCGATTTGAGCACCTCGAGATGTCCTCATCAGGGAACTCCAACTTCCTTGGTTGATAATCCTCAATGGGTTGCTGGGCGAGGTGATCGGACAATACACTCCCCTCGATTGCTTTCTGAGAGGTATACTGAATACCAACATCAACCGAAATTATTTACCATCTCGCAACCCGTCCGGTCAATGCTAGCTTCTCAAACACATACTTGATCGGATCCATCTTGGACATCCACAAAGTGGTATGAACCAGCATATACTGTCTCAGTCGGCGAGCAGCCTATGCCAAAGTACAGCAAGTTTTCTCGAGCAGTGAATGTATTGTTTCACAGTCGATAAACTTTTTGCTAAGGTAAATTGCATGCTCTTTTCGACCAGACTCGTCGTGCTGACACAATACGCACCTCATAGACCCCTCGAGGGCCGTCAAGTACCAGATTAACAGTTGTTCCTTCCACAGGAGGCATCGGAATTAGAGGTTCCTGCAACTTATTCTTTTATCTTTCAAATGCCCCTTGGCAATCATTATTCTACCTGACCGTTTGATCTCTCTTTTTTCCAACAGCTTGAGTGGGTTCACACGTGGCTATTAGATGAGATATGAACCGTGAAATGCAATTCAATCTATCTAAAAAACCACGAACCTTCTTTTGTTTTCGGTTCAGGCATTTCTCGTATTGCTTTTTCTTCTTTATATCTATTTTTTTTTCTTTTTTTTTTTAGCAGGATCGACCTCGATTCCTCTTATCCGCTCACAATAAACCTCAGCAGTTTACCGGACAGCACTCCACAAGTGCACTAATTCGGACTCAACCTCAGTCTGAGTTGTCTCGATCCGGTCAAACAACTTGCCCCGGTCTACCGGATTCCCTTCTTCTGCTTGGGACTTTGCTATCATGTCATCAACATAGCATTTGATTCCACGATGAATCATATCATGAAACAAAGTCACTCTGATACGTGGCACCGGCGTTCTGCTTCACCAGAGGACAGTCTTCTCTCAATGGTAGCTTGTGCACAACGACATCGATATCCGACCCTGCATATCCAGATACGACCAGGCGAAGGTATCCACATGCTCTTTTAACAGTGCTACCATTCTGCTCTTTATATTAGCCCCTGAAGCGGCCCCAACTTTCACTTCCTTTCTGACCTCGGCGGTGCCTGGAATAACAATCGCTCCTCGTGCGGTTGAATCACCTTCTCCTCTTGTTTCAACAGTCTGGCTAATGCCAGCAGATTAGAATCTTCTTCGCCTTATTCTTTGGCATGATAGATCGGATTGTCGAAGTCATACAAAGGTGTAACTGAATCGTTATCAATGAGATCAGGAGGATAGTCACTTTTGAGGTCGGAACAAGACAAATCAAAAGGAAAGAAGAATGAAAATAAACATTGCCATTTTTATTTTTTTAAACTGAAAAAATAAATGAAAGACAGGGAACACCGCTTTTAATCACAAAAACATCCATTTATTAATGATGCAAAATGTTGCACAATGAAACACATGAGATGGCCCTTACAATTAACCATTACGTTTCGGGCAAAACGTATGGCTTTCATGCAAACAGAATTGAAAAACAGAAATACTACTCTTCATGATGAGTGACAGTGATGATCTTTGAGGCCTTCCAGTTCCCTGGTACGCACGACTTTATCCACGACTCAAGCTCGCGGTCACAGTCAATCTCTTCACCCACTGTATAGGCATGACCCGGATCCAGCATTCCGGCACTGACGAATGTGAACGGTTGATGACGTCCTCTGTTTTGTCTAGACGAGTCTTGGTCTGGCTGATAGCCAATCCCGAACATATCCGCTTTCACCACAATGTCTATGATCTTTCCCCAGCCTAGGGCTTCTCCGCTCTTCAACACTTCCATGGTCTGTTTGTAAGAAGAAATGGACAGCTTCCTCTCTTTCTCAGCTAGAATGGCATCCTCTACCTTGACGGTTTCAACTGCCTGACTTGGTGTTTCAAATTTTTCACCGTCCATTTCTACTCCATCATTCTCTGGATCGTTTCCCCCATCACTACATACCCCTTTGTGGCAACGGCCGCACAACAGTTATCAACACTAGGGAAAGCTCCTCTCTTCATCAGATGTTTTGGGACCATAGACATTGGAGTTTTTAACTGATCCCCCTCAGGCACCTCTATTCCTCTCTTGTCCTTTGACATCACCTTCACCCCCACGGAACCTGGCACGGGGTTAGCGTTAACATTCAGTGTTGGCGCCAAACTGATGGCCTTAGAATCCACCATGTCCTGGACGGCATGCTTAAAAGCTCTACAACCCTCAATGTTATGTCCTGGTGCCCCAGAATGGAACTCACACTTGGCATTCTCGTCATAGTTTGCAGGCCTCTGATGCAGTTCTACAGGAACCAATATCCTCGGCCGAACAAACCCAAGATCCCTCAACCTCTTGAACAAAAGGGTATAAGTCACGGGTGGCTTATCAAACTGACGATTCGTCGCCCCCTTCTTCACTTGGCCCTTAGCTTTCTGTGCTTTCTGTCGAGGTGGCGGTTGTTGCTGTCGTACAGGTGGATTACAACCAGGAGTGGTTACAGTGGCAGCATAAGGGTGGTAACGATCCTTACCGCGTTCTTTCTTGGCTTGCACACCACCTAATTCAACCTCCTTCTTGAGCTGACCATTGCCAGAGGGCTTCTTTACTACGGATGACGGAGCCTTTCCCTGAACTTTCTCCTTTATCATCCAGCTTTCAATCCTATCCAACCTCTCAGCAATTGCTTTCTGCCCCAAGGCGAGCCCTTGCACGACTTTGAACAACTCCCCCATCATCTCTTTCAATTCGAGAATGTCGGCGTTGGGTGGATCCATCAGCTTGGATTTGTCGGGTATGGCAGGATGTCTGAGCGGGAGAGCTAGGTGCACTAGTTAGATACTGACACCTACAAAACAGCAAACAGGTTAATATGACTCACACATGCAATGTCTATCTGTATGAGGCATTGTCCTTTGATTCTGGTTTCATTGAGACGGATAATATTTCATCAACAACATTCTGACATCTGGATGTCTCTCGACCAGAATCTTAATCAAAAAATGGACCCTGAGTATGGATAGACATGGGTTAAATGCAGATGGATGCGAAATGGGAATGATGCAAATGCATGCAGGCAGGTCACTGTGCCATCTTCCAAGTCATCTGAGGATCAACTGTACTGAACCGGTCTCTGAACTGATTACCATCATCTGAGGGCCCGAGTAACCATAAATCCAACTTGGGGAATTCCGAAATAAACGGAACCGGGGAATATATCACCATCATCGAGGAAATCCACTGAACGGATGACAACCGGATCCTCTGAACAATTATCCTCAAATTCAACCCGGGGATCCGAAATAAACGGAACCCGCCGATAGATATCACGGACAGCATTCTAGCGTCTCAGAGATAGATATCCATAAGTCCATCTGAACCATAGTCACCATCAGTACCTGCAAATGATTCATTCCCTCCCCACTCACGGGTGTCATCTAGGCCAGGGTAAGGTCAAGAGAAACGCAGGATTACCATCATCTGAGGGCCCGAGTAACCATAAATCCAACTTGGGGAATTCCGAAATAAACGAAACCGGGGAATATATCACCATCATCGAGGAAATCCACTGAACGGATGACAACCGGATCCTCTGAACAATTATCCTCAAATTCAACCCGGGGATCCGAAATAAACGGAACCCGCCGATAGATATCACGGACAGCATTCTAGCGTCTCAGAGATAGATATCCATAAGTCCATCTGAACCATAGTCACCATCAGTACCTGCAAATGATTCATTCCCTCCCCACTCACGGGTGTCATCTAGGCCAGGGTAAGGTCAAGAGAAACGCAGGATAAACAACCCTTTCATAGAATATCATCATGTACACACCAGATGTATGTAACGATAATACCCCATCAGAGTCTGAACTGCTCGTGATATCATGTTCCGCTAAGTGGCGCAATACCACCCGCTTCCCATGAATCACTCTATTCCTAGGTGTCCTAGAGTTCACTCATAGCCTGGGTATTGGGCCTTTTACCTCTTGTGACTCCCACCCAACAGAGAAACAGAGACACAGCCAGCACAATGATAACTGATGCATGCAAACATATACGCACATATACAATCACATCATAATCATAAATGCAATAAATAAAGCAGTAAAAGCAACCAACCCTATCCTAAAGAGCGCTAGGACTGACTCGCTTAGGGAAGATGGACCAGTAAGAGGTCAACTTCTCTTTAGTCCCCAGCAGAGTCGCCAGCTGTCGCATTACGCGAAAAACCGGCGGGAAAAGAAACAACAGAGCCGCCACCGTGCGTTATTTATCCCAAAGGAGGGAAAGGAAACGCTCGAAGTAAATCTGGAAAAGACATGGTCTCGCGACCAGAGAGAGATGGGATCGAGAGTCGGTTATGCGAAGGGAAGGTATTAGCACCCCTACGCATCCGTCGTACTCGACGGGATCCACGCTCAGAAAGAATAGAAGAAAGGTTGCTAAAAACTGCTCAAACACTGCACAAGGCTGGAAGGAAACACAGACGAAAGACAGAAGAAATGGGACTCGGCAGGATATCGCATCCTGGGCCTACGTAGTCTGTCAGGCACAGACATCAGAGTCGACGTAGTTCGGGGACAGGGGAAACGTGCTCGCTAGGATGTCGTATCCTATGCATATGTATCTTCTCTGACCGGAGAAGAATCAGAGCACTCGTAGCTCGGCTAACGCACGCTAAACAAAACCACACAGGAAACCGACTGCCAATCGCTGGACTTACGTCAGACTCCAAACAAACAGGCAAACATGGAAACCGAATGCCAATCGCTGGACTTACATCAGACTCTGAACCAACTAGCAAACAAGACACAGGAAACCAACTGCCAATCGTTGGACTTACGTCAGACTCCAACAAGCAAACGAGACACAGGAAACCAACTGCCAATCGTTGGGCTTACGTAAGACTCCAAACACACACAAAGGGGTTGAAAAAGAAAAAAGGGCGCCCGGAGAGATCAGCTCATCTCCTGCCTACGTACCTCATCTGGTATGAGGATCAGGGCAATGTAGTTCCCCTAAACAGGGAAAGAACTTCTATCCTAACCAGAGACAAAGGGAGATAACAGACTACTAGGGAGACTACGACTCGAGCCTAGAAGTTGTCATGCATACGATCCCTATGTTGAGGTCTCTATCCTAACTTGCACAGGAAGCAAGCTAGCATAAACAGCACAATCAAGCAAATACAAGCACAATAAAGCAAGCTCACACACTATATGAAAACAATAGGCTCATACAAGGCTAGGCTGTAGAAACAAGCCAACTGGAGTGGGGTGTTTTTAGCTCTTAACCCTAACATTGAGAGTTAGGGTGAAGCAAATGAAATGGAGATGAGGGTTATGCCTCATAGCTCTTATCCCTGGACTGGGAGAGCATGAATCAAATAGAAAGTGTGGGAGTTCAGAATGTAGGAACTCTTCTCCACAGATGACTGACACAACAAGATCTTGGGTTCTTATTCACAATGCATCAACACATGGTGTGAGCAAAGTGAATGACACAACTGAATAGCAGGGGATGGATTGCACATCCCTTGTATTTTCCAATTGCCTCTTAAGAGGTCTTTACCTGCTTGGCACAAACTTAAACAAACACAAGCATTGCCTCTTAAGGAGGGCTTCAGACAGGTGCCTGCCAAAGTAACATGACAGGTCTTCCAGACTACATGAAGTCAAGGGATTATACCTCAGTGGTAAGCAAACCACAAGCTAGCAAAGCAAGTTCAAATGAACTTAAAGCAACTTAAGTACCTGTGAAAACAACTAAACCAATCAGTTCAACTGTACAGACAAACAATCAACAGTTAATATCAAACAGACAAACAAATCCAATCAGGCAACAATGGTGCAAGGCACTAGGCAAACACAAATGAATTGTCCTCAAAGACTACAAAACACACAATGTTAGCAAATAACAACAAAGGACCAAGCTCAAATGAAGGAGCATCATCACTCATGGAGATGTATACTTGAACCTGAAATTCACAATCCAAATAGTAAGTCCAAACCACTAGGTCAAAGCCTAGGGTCAAAAGAGGATCAAAAAGTCAAAACAGAACTTCAAACTCAACACAAAGCATGTTTAATCACTCAAGAATAAGTCCTAAAAAGGACCAAATCATAATCAATAAGCAAGTCCATGTACCAAGCATGTGAAGTTAATGACCAATTCAAGGCATCCAAATGATCAACATGAATGAAAATTCTCAATCAAAACAGAAATGATTCAAATAATTCTGGAAAAATTCATGAGCAATCAAGACATCCACAACATCCATCACACAAAAAATCAGAAGCATTGGAGATAATTTGGCATGGAAATCACATTGTACAAGTTAGACAACCAAATGTGTGACACAAATTGTCACACCATGTTAACACAAGCATAAAACAGAATTGGTACATGAGAAAAATGTCAAACCAAAGCCAAAATGTCCATCAACATGTTAGGAAACTACACATAAAATTTCAAAACCATTGGATTTATTTTGATCATTTTATGATGGAAAGAACAAGGAAATATCACACATGCATATGTATTCAATCATCCTAGAACAAATTATTTTTTCAGCCAAGCACAACTTGCAAATCCATGCTCATAAAAAACTAGACAGAATAAGGAGCATTTTTCAAAAAATTGGGATGAAATTGGATGAGTTTTCAATTTATTATGATTTTAGGAAGTTTGGAAATTTTTTTGAAACTAAAACATGAATAAGCATGGCAAAAGGAGGGAATATGTGAAAAAATGATGAATATTGGACAACTGCGCTCGCTCAGTATCAAACCAGGTAGACTTTCAAATTTGAATTTGCGCGCTAAGCCTAAAACGACAGCGTTTCAATTGGAAAACCCTAACGCGCCCAGAATTTGCAGAATTTCGTAACAAATGATGAATTTCGTAGCTAATTCGCAGCAAGGCATGAAGAACTCGTAGTTAATTCTGGAAACTCAAGATCTTCATCTTCTTCCTCTTGAAGATGATGAACACATTTCCAGATTTTTTAAAACCATTCCAGAAATCAAAATCGATTACACCAAACGATTCCTTGTTCCACGTACATCAAAGATCAACAATCAAATCATGCTAACATATCCTAACAAGCTCAAATCGAAGAAAATAAAATTGGACATCAAACTTTCAATCGTGCATAACTTCGCGTATGATGCACCATTTCACTCAAATTTCATACCAGAATCATCACCAATCAGAGACCTACATGAATATCATAATGAATTGGAGAATAATTGAACTCGAAACCTAACCTCTTTGAAGAACAGAACCTGGAATCGTGCGCTGCAAAGCTCAGCAATGGCTCAAACCTCTTCTACAATGCTTGTTGAAGTGATTGATGATGAATTGAATGCTCCAGCACGCACGAATTTAGCTCAATTTGCAAACTCCATTGAACCTTCAAGCTTCAAGTATGGACAAATATGGCACGAATTCTCTTAAATCCACGTTCAAACTTGCTCAGAAATGCTTCCTCATCATGAATCCATCAATAGAAATGGCTTTTGTGTGAAGAAATTGGAAAATATTTTGAGAGAAAAATTTGATTGAATTTGGATCTAGATCTGAAAACTGTAGTTAATGATGAAAGCAGTTGTGATTAACATTATATAGCCCTTGCTAATGATGCTGAAAACCTGTTTAAGCCAAATGCAATTGAGATTAGCAACTTATGAGGTGTATGTACAAAATTAGATTTTCACCTCATGCACTTCATGCATGCGTGAACAGTGCTCAACTCTGACCCAAAACCACTTAAACAAGGCCCATGCAAGCTTTAGGATTGATATTTTATGCATATAATCATCCAAATTGATTTTATGAAATTTCCTTTAAAAAACTTCATGAGTGAGCACATGATCATGCAAGTGGAATTCATGCCATGTAATGGATGTTTTGGAAACTACATGTTATGATGAACAAAATGCAAAAAGAACCACCAAAATTGGAGCCTTGGTTCAAAAGTTATGCCCATTTGAATTTTTATGCACACTTTGCCATGATTGGATCATATCTCCTCAACCACACATCATAAATCCATGATCTTGGACTTTTTGGAAATGGGAGAGAAAGATATTCAACTTTCATGTTGGACAAAATTTCATTTGAAGCTTTCTTGATGATGTAAGATTGAGTTGAAGTTGGTCCAAAACCTTTCCATTTTTGGAAATTTCAAATTATAGGTCACTTGCTATTTTGGGAAATTCTTGACTTGACTTCAAATTCTTCAATGTGAGTGTTTGAAATGTCAAATGAGACTTGTTTTAACATGACTGAGGTGTTGGAAATCATCTCTCCACCTCCTAGCCCTCAGTTGACTTGCAGTTGACTTTTATGGGCCTCAGATGACTTGGTCATGCACTGTGGACTTTGAGCTTTCAACACCTGGCCAAGTTGCTTCAAAATGATCCTTGGGTCATGTAAGCTCTCTAGAACAACCATAGGGCCTTTTTCTCATGGAAATGCTTGCTCTTTTGCACAGATGAATTCTCCTGATGCCAGTCTTGACTGATGAAATGCAAGGTACTATGCAATGTTAATGCAATGTTAATGCAATGTCAATGACCTAAAAATGAAATGAATGAATGAATGGGGGGTGCAAATTTGAGGTGCTACAACAATTATTTATAAATACGAAAAATATTTTCAAAAGTTTCTGAAAAATGGGATAGGGAGGAGCATAATGGCATCCATGATTTATGGAGTCAGTCAGAACAATAGAAGAGGAATTGGGTATGATCCTAGTGAAGATAAAACTTTTACTAATGACCAACCTAAATCTCCATTTTCATATCATTATACACATACACAAGAGCAACAATTTAATAATGCTAGAAAACCCAAAGTGTTAAGAAACTCTAGGAAAACTAATCACAAAGGACCCAAAAGACTCTGGGTACCAAAGGATAAGATTGTTTATGTTGCAGATATCTTATGCAGCAGAGTTAAAACACCAGTCATGGTACCTGGACTCTAGATGCTCGCGACACTGACGGGAAGAAAGTCTATGTTCCAAAGCCTGGAACTTAAAGATGCTGGATTCGTAGGCTTCAGAGGAGATCAGAAAGGAAGGATCAGAGGCTCCGGAACTATTGGTAATGGTACTCTTCCCTCTATATCTGATGTGTTATATGTAGAAGGATTAATGCATAATCTGTTATCAATAAGTCAATTAAGTGATAACGGATATGATGTAATCTTTAATCAAAAAACATGTAAAGCCATAGATCAAAACAATGGTTCTGTCCTATTCACTGGCAAGAGGAAAAACAATATCTATAAAATAAATCTTTCTGATTTAAAAGAACAAAATGTGAAATGTCTGATGTCTGTTCACGAAGAGCAATGGGTATGGCATAGACGCTTGGGCCACATTAGTATGAGAAAATTATCTCAGCTAAATAAACTCGAGTTAGTCAGAGGTCTACCTAAGCTGAAGTTTTCTTCAGATGCTCTGTGTGAAGCATGTCAGAAAGGAAAATTTTCAAAAACATCTTTCAAAAAGAAAAATATTGTTTCTACCTCTAAGCCTATGGAACTTCTTCACATTGATTTATTTGGTCCTGTGAAAACAACATTAGTCTATGGAAAGAAGTATGGACTAGTCATTGTTGATTATTTTAGTCGCTGGACATGGGTAAAATTCTTAAAGCACAAGAGTGAGTCTCGCTCTGTATTCACTAGCTTCTGTTCCAAAGTGCAAAACGAATTTGACTCTAAAATCATCAGAGTCAGAAGTGATCATGGTGGGGAATTTGAAAATAAATTTGTTGAGGAATTATTTGACTCTAATGGAATATCCCATGATTTCTCCTGCCCTAGAACTCCACAATAAAATGGAGTTGTAGAGAGGAAGAATAGGACACTCCAAGAGATGGCCAGAACCATGATCAATGAAACAAATGTGGCTAAGCACTTTGGGGCCGAAGTTGTAAATACAGCGTGTTACATTCAGAATAGAATCTCCACAAGACCTATTCTGGAGAAGACTCCCTATGAACTGTGTAAAGGAAGAAAACCCAACATTTCTTATTTTCATCCTTTTGGATGTTCCTGTTTTATCTTAAATACCAAAGAACTTCTGAACAAGTTTGATTCCAAAGCACAAAAAGGTATTATGTTAGGATACTCAGAACGCTCTAAAGGCTACAGAGTATACAATACAGAAACCAAAATTATGGAAGAATCAATTCATGTCAGATTTGATGATAAGCTTGACCCTGAAAAGTCAAAGCTAGTTGAGAAACTTGCAGATCTGGAGATCACTCTTGCAGGTTCTGACGAGAAGATTAAAGCTCCAGAAGCAACTGCCATTCAAACTTCAGAAGGAACTAACTCCCCAGCAATCCCAAAGAAAGGTAAAAGTCGCCTCAACGTATCTGAAGAGTTGATTCTGGGAAATAAGGATGAACCTATCCGAACTAGGTCTACCTTCAAGACTCCTGAAGAAACTCCTCTGAGACTAGTATCTCTGATCGAGCCCACTTCCTGTGATGAGGCACTTCAAGATAACGACTGGGTTCTAGCCATGCAAGAAGAGCTAGATCAATTCACAAAGAACGATGTCTGGGATCTTGTTCCTAAGCCCAGAGGCACTCACATTATCGGAACCAAATGGGTGTTCAGAAACAAGCTGAATGAGAAAGGAGAAGTTGTCAGAAACAAAGCTCGACTGGTGGCTCAAGGTTACAGTCAACAAGAAGGCATTGACTACAATGAAACCTTTGCCCCAGTCGCCGGGTTAGAATCTATTCGCTTACTTGTATCATTCACTATAAATCATTCTATCAAATTGTATCAAATGGATGTCAAGAGCGCATTTCTTAATGGTTATATATCAGAAGAAGTGTATGTCAACCAACCTCCAGGTTTTGAAAACTCAAATTATCCAGAACATGTTTTTAAACTTAAGAAATCTTTATATGGACTTAAACAAGCTCCTAGAGCTTGGTATGAAAGATTAAGTAATTTTCTTCTGGAACATGATTTTATCAGAGGGAAAGTTGACTCCACACTCTTCTGTAAAAACATTAATAATGATCTCATGATATGCCAGATATACGTTGATGATATCATTTTTGGTTCAGCTAACGCCTCTGTATGTCAAGAATTCTCTGAGCTAATGCAGGCAGAATTTGAATTGAGCTTAATGCAAGAACTAAAGTTCTTTCTAGGAATTCAAATCAATCAAACGTCAGAAGTCACGTACGTTCATCAAAGTAAATACATAAAAGACATTCTGAAGAAATTTGAAATGGCTGAATGCAAACCTGCAAAGACACCCATGCATCCAACCTGCATTCTTGAAAAAGAAGAAGTCAGTCAAAAGGTTTGTCAGAAGCTCTATCGTGGTATGATAGACTCCCTTCTCTATTTGACTGCTACTCGTCCTGATATTCTTTTTAGTGTTTGTCTTTGTTCCAGATTTCAATCAGACCCTAGAGAATCTCACTTAACAGCAGTTAAGACAATTCTCAGATATCTGAAAGGAACTCCTAACTTGGGCCTGATGTATGAGAAAACATCAGAGTATAGACTATCTGGTTTTTATGATGCAGATTCCGCAGGAGACAGAATGGAATGAAAAAGTACATTTGGAAATTGTCAGCTCTTGGGAAAGAATCTGATATCCTGGGCCAGCAAAAGACAATCAACCATAGCCTTGTCTACTGTAGAAGCGGAATACATCTCAGCATCTCTATGCACTAATCAGATGCTCTGGATGAAGAATCAATTAAAGGATCTGCAAATATTTGAGAGTAACATCCCTATCTTCTGTGATAATATTGCTGCCATTTGTTTAAGCAAGAATCCTATTTTACACTCCAGAGCTAAGCACATAGAAATAAAACATCATTTTATCAGAGACTATGTTCAGAAAGGGGTAGTAACATTGGAATTCATTGATACAGATCATCAATGGGCTGGCATCTTTACTAAACCCTTAGCTTAAGATAGATTCCTCTTCATCTTAAAGAATCTGAACATTCAAAATTGCCTTGAATAAAATGTGCCTCTGAGTGTGTAAAATAAGATTCTGACGTAAACAAAGTGGATTCTGCCTCTGACTCTGATACTCCTACCAAGTTAGAAGATATCTGAGTTAGAAATCTCCAGGAACCAATCCCTTGGTATTCCTGAAGATCAGATAAAGCAAACACGTGGAGTACCTTGCGTCTGACCTTGGAACTTCTAGACAGCTATCTAGCAATAATCAAGGAACAGTCTCTTGAGATCTCCTCGAGCAGTGTACTAACTGTTGGGATTAGACATCATTAATGAGCTGTAATCATTTTCCCCCTAAACGTGTTGACTTGGTTTTTGTGTTAAACTCTGGTTTGTGTGTCGTTTTGCATGCGCCCTAATTTGGGTATTTAAACACCTCAATTCACACATTGCATACTTTTCACTCTCACGCAATCTAAACCTCTACAAGCTCAGCTCTCTCAAGGCATTCCTGCAGCATTCTTCAATCTTCATCAAGGTAGAACGGATTAAGGAAGCTGAAGCCAAAGCTCTAGCTGAGGCTGCTGAAGCTGAAGCAAAAGCTACTGTTGAAGTTGAAGCTAAAGTCGCTGCTGAAGCTGAAGCTCGTTGTGCTGAAGAATCTATCAACAGGGTAGAACCGGATGCTCTGACTCAGGGGGAGTCTTCCACCTTTGTCCCTCTGGTTCTCAAGACACATGAAGATCTTCAGAAGGAGCAGAAAGAAGTCCGAGCCAGATTGGATCAACAGGATTCAGTAAATGTCAACATTCAGAATCTGCTGACCCAGCTGCTTCAGAGGATGCCTCCACCTCCAAACCCTTAGGCACCTAGGATTCCTTTTGATTGTTGATTTGCTTGTTGCCTTCTGTTGTGTTTGTTCTTGCTTTCTGCTGTTTGTGTTTTCTATCTGAATATATATATATATATATATGTATTTCCTTCATTTATCTAAGTCTTTTTTATTCTGACAAAAAGGGGGAGAACTAAAAACAACTCTGATGAAAACATATCTAAATCCCTTCAGTACTCTGCAAACATTATTTTAACTGGTTCTAATCCTTTTTGACTTAGAAATTTGCAGAAAAATATCTAGAAACATCATATCATGGAAGCTCCGGTAAGAGCTTCTGAACTCTCAGACTTATCTCAGGGGGAGCTCACGTCTATCTGATCTAAATATTCTTATCTCTAAATGGTTCATCTCTTAATTAAGATTGTTTTGTCATCATCAAAAAGGGGGAGATTGTAAGAACAAAATATGTTCTATAATATAAGTCCAGGATTTTGATGATAACAAAGGATGAAACCAAAAATGGCACCCTAACGAAAATTCTCTAAGTGTGCAGGACTCTGAACAGCAACAAAGGAATCTGATCGTTTTATCAAATACAAACTCTGATTAGATACAAAGTACTAGAAGAACATAAGCATCTGAAGAAGAAGTGCGCTCTAGAAGTTCTGATTCTGAGCAAAACAAGACAGTAGAAAGAACCAGAAGCTCTAAACATCCACTGGACTTAGTTCTGATGATCTAGAAGACCAGTACTCTTAGAAGCTCTGATGTAACCTCAACGCAATCTCCTTCTGACACAGAAACTCCGAGATAACAAAGACTCTGATGAAGATTCTCCAAATCCAGAAAGAGTAACGGAAAGAATTTCTTCAAATGGAAAGAAAGTATTTTTAGAAAGAAGTTATTCAGGGAGACAAAGTGGTTATGGCAAGAAACACAGAAGTAATGACATTGAATGCTCATCAAAGGCCAATATTCTGTCATCACTTCAACGGTCCTTTCACCACTATATTAAGGACAACCTACTTCAGTGAGAGATACACAACAACACACAGAAAATTCTTTACATTCTCTCTTAGTTTTTCACGAGCTGCTGCTCATACGTGAAAACACTTGCTTGTTTATTCTGCTGTAATATTTGCTTACTCCTAGAAGCACTCTCGATTACAAATCTATTTTTTGCTAAAGTACTTTTGTTCCTCAAGTGACTCTACGTAGTCTGTATACTTGGGAGGACTAAGAGATCACTCTCTTAGACGTTTGGTTGTATTAATCTTTCAAGATTAGTGGATTAAGTCCTTTTTGAAGGCGAAATCACCTTGGCCGGGTGGACTGGAGTAGCTTTGTGTTATAAGCGAACCAGTATAAAATTCGGTGTGTTCTTACTTTTGAAAAAGCTCTTATTTTCTAAAATAATTCAAACCCCCCTTTCTTGTTTTTCTCATCTTCAGATTGAAAACCTGAAAGGGGGATCCAGGCAAAAGTTAGAGACATAAAATAGAAAATTCATCCTGATAGATTGAGTACCCCACCTTGGGGTAATCTAGGCAAAAACTAGGGATTATGGCAAGCAACTGCATTCGGGTGGATCCTAATCATTGAAGTAGTTTTGAGCAATCATTTGGTTCTGATTCGTCATTCTCAACCAAAGGCAAACACAATGGATTTTGAAGTTGGTAGGGAGAGTAGTGATCATTGTAGTCAATGTAGCCCTTTTCCATGTAAATTACCATTCTCAAACTTCGTAAAGATCCTTGGAGTCCCGCCATTTGCGAACTACCATTCTATTAAATAAAGTTGAGCTTTTATCCAATTGTTTCTATTCTTATTTGTTTCTGTTTTAAAATTGAATTTTTATGATGATAATTTCGAAATAAATAAATCAATGAATAATCATTTTTTATTAAAATAATAAGGCATTTACTTTAAGAGCAATCGATTTCAAAAAGGAATGTCAACAATAATTTCAAGGACGGTAAGTCTTGATGTGTGAAGCACTTGTTAGTCTTCCCCGAGCATTTGGTGACTTTATTCTCACCCACAGTTCGTCATTCATTCCAAGCACTGTTGATAAGTTTCTCTTTGAGTAATTTATTATCCACAGTAGAGTTGGTGGACGATTCTTCTTCCAGCTGAGCTGATGATTTGTTTCCTTTATGATTCATATTTCCCCATCTGAGACGTTATTGTTTCAACATTTACCAGTTTGAGACTTGGTGAATGAACCTGGATTATCTTGGAACCTTTATTTGGTCTTCATATTCCTGACACATTTTTTTATTGCATAGCTGTGACAGTTTCTCCCCTGCGTGAGTTGATGGATCCGGTTGATTTCGATTGCGCCTTAGAATTGGTTTATTTTTCAATCCCCAAGAAGAATTTGATGATCTTTGAATTTTTGGGGTCTTTCATATGTCCTGGCAGATCATTGTGTCCCCAAAAGTTTTTACAAAAGTCCTGGCAGATCATTGTGTCCCCAAAAGTTTTTACAAAAGTCTTCACAAAAGTTTTTATTAATGAAATCCACAATAGAGCATCTAGCTCTCCTCACTCAGAGTTTTATCTCTTGATCGTGACTTAAGACCCCAGTGAACTTCCATCTTTTGATAGGATCTCTTTCCCCAACATTGTTTGGTTCTGAGCAGTATTATTTAGTGTCACATGCAAGGTTGTCCGCCATTTGATAGTGGTGACTTAAAATTCCCCGTATCATTGACTTGATAGGATCCTTGGTAGATCCCTCTTTATTCCTCATCATGATTGGGTGGTACTTTTTAGTAGTGCTTTCTTCCCCCGCGGAGTCTGCCATGTTGGTTGGATGCATGTTCTCCACCACTTCCCCAACCAGAGTTGAAGTTATTTTGAGTAGATTTTATATCCCCGATGACCTATTTTCATCGCTAGCAGGTTCTCCAGTTGGTGCTCCATCTTGTTGAGATTAGTCGAACATCTAGTTGTGATGATTCAAATGCTTATTATATGTATCCTTTGTGCTCGTTTGTCAGCATAATCATATACATACTTATGCATATGCATGCATAAAACATATCATCAGATATCTCATTGTGTATTTTATCGCATTTGATGTTTATTCTAATCCTCTGCCTTGGTGACGTTATCTCCCCATGCAGATTTGGTGTGCCTGTCCTTCTTCAATTGTAGAGTGTCATCCCCTTAAGCAGAAAAAGTTTACCTTTTCTCCTGTCCTCACTGAGTCATTTCCTCGTGGATGATTACTATTTCAGTTTCCTCTCCAGCTCATTATCTGGATGGAGCCACTCCCCTTGAGTTATATCCTCATTTGGTTGAGTCTTGTTTGACCATTTCTTTCTAGTTCTTACCTAGATAGATCTTTTGGTCCCCTGAGAGTTTATTACCCAGTAACTGATAATATTCTTCTTGGTGTTGAGTACTTTACCTGTGTTAATTTACCCAGTAACCGGTAAAAGGTAATTTATCCCTTTGTGTTTCTCCAGCGGATTTGTTTTTTTTCATTTCCTCAGCAAGTCTATCCTTGATATGATCATCTTAACCGATGACAGATATTCCTCCTGTTTGGTATTTTACCAAGTAAAAAGGTAGTTATAATCCCTATTTCCCCCCAAAAGAGTTCATCCTTGATATTATCACTTTAACGGGTGACAAATTGTCTCTTTCTTCGGTCTTCTACCCAATAACCAGTACTTGTAATTCCTATTTGCGGTATTCTGCCCAGTAAAAGGTAGATATAAATCCTATTCTCCCTCTCAGAGTTTATCCTTGATATGTTCACTTTAACCAGTAACATATTCTCTCTTTGTTTGGTCTTCTGTCCAGTAACCGGCAGTTGTAATTCCTATTTTTCTCCAGTTGTCTATCCTTGATATGTTCATCTTAATCGGTGAGATATATTCTTCCTTGTGAGTTTATCCTTGATATGTTCACTTTAACTAGTGACAGATACACTTTCTTCGGTCTTCTGCCCAGTAACAAGTAGTTGTAAATTCTATTTGACACCTTTTCCCAGTAGGTCATTCTTTCCCAATAACCGATAGAGAATATGCCTCATTTTCCTCAACGAGTCATCCTTGATATGTTTACCCTAACCGATAACGGATGTCCCTCTGTCCGAGTGTATTTATCTTCTCACCCAGTAACCGGTAGTAGATAATACATCTCTTTTACTCCTGTGTTGAAGTTTATTCTTCCCCAGTTGAGTTTGAGTGCGTATTTCCCTAGTGAAGTCGCCAATCCCCTGTTACGTTCGATTATTTCAGCTTTGCTCTGATTTACGCATTTCCCCAATAGGTGTTTCTTGTTGTATTGGTGTTATCCCAATACATGGATCTTTCTTTTCTCCCCAACTGAGTTTTTCCATTGATTTATTTTTATGGAAAAACCCTCATGTCGCCAGCAATTTTCAAAGTCATAGCATGACCTACGCATAACTTCTATCCCTAGAGTCTCTGTCTCCCTAGTGAGTTTCCCTTATGGAATTCATTATGCTCCTGTGGATTTTCGGTCTCTCTAGATTTTTTTCCTCTGTGGCCTCATACTCCCCACAAATATTATTTTTGCATACACATCATATGCATCATGAGGTCTCTTAGGGACCAAAATTTGTTTCTATATGTTGTTATTTAAGTCCATTCTGCTGAGTTGATACGAAGATTTTAACCTTCATATCCTCAGCTAGAATATCCTTAAATAGGGGCAGCTGTAGGATCCTAAGTTTGACCATAAGATCACTCATGGTATCTCATCATTTGCATTGACTTTGGGATCAGACCTTGGCATCCTACTTGCCCCTTATTCATTGAATTTGTATTGGGAGAGATCACCAAGCACATTTGATTGTATCATACTTTATTTTTCTTGGTTTACTAACCTAAATACCAAAAATATGTCTATATGTGTCTTTGTTTCTTTTGTAGGTAGTGTGTGTGTCCACCTATGCCCTATCAAGCTCACAACTAGGGTTTCAGACCCTCAATGCAAAAAGATCAATCCAACAATAGTTCACATTAGTTTTAGACATCATATATGGATCCCCATGCTATTTATTTATCATCTTGATCAAGAATTCATCAAGAGTTTGAAGCTTGTTTGCATTGGAAGCCCTAATTCATCTGGGTATCTTGTGTGACTTCCACAGTAAGTTTCTTCACCAATTGGTCAAAGATATAAATGGATACTTCATTTTACATCATATTATGCATATATGATCCTCCATGAGTCCCAAAGATCAAGAAAACTTCAAGTTTGCAAGTTGGTTCAAAGAAGTTGACCAGAGAAAGTTAATTGGTCAAAACTAGGGTTACCTAAACCCTATCTCCTACAATGTTTGTCATATTAAAATGTTTACAAGAGCAAAGTTACTCCTTAGCACATTCCAAACAACTTTAATGTTGGCATCAAGATCTACTTTTGCTTGGAAAGTCATTATTGAGGTCAAATTCGAGCTCTTGAGCATTTTTCCTTTGAAATAGTGTCCTTCTTTTTTCATTTTCCGTTTGGTTAAGGGTGGACCAGTTCGGTAAGGTCCACCGGAGAAGACAACCGAAGCTAGGGCTCCTGCGATGTGGTGGCGTGTCTTCAGCCATCTGATCTATTTGAAATGTGTTAATCATGTCCTTTGGTTCTAATTACCACATGTGTGGCGCATTGACTTGGTTCCACCATGTTCCCTATGTGTGTGGCCATCAGATCTGCTACCTCAATTAATGAGGGAGATCTGATGGCCCTTATTTTTTTGAATTTTATTATATTTTCGGATTTTTCATTTAACCCCTTTATTTTGTTTAATTCATATTAATTTGATTTTTAATCCAAAAAATATGGGACTTTCACCAAAAATCTTTAAATATTTTTCTCTTCCATATTTTGAATTAAAAATGTTTGTTGGATTAACTTTGATATTTTTCATGAATTAAATGTTTTTGTGCATATTTTTAATTGTTTTAAAATACTTCTGACCTTCCAAAAATCATGATTTTTTTGTCTAAGGTCCTTTGACCTTGTTTGACCTAGGATAAATCCCTCGGCCATTTATTTAGTGTTTTGAAGGGATTTAGGGTTTTGACCAAATTAAAATGCATTTTAATTGAATAAATGCTTGAAAACTATGTTGAGCCATTTTTATGGTCTTGTGATGTTTGACTTTCTGTTTGGTATTGGTCATGGTTGATTAGAATTTTGTTTGACCAATACTATTGGATTTAGGGAATTGATGAAATATACATTTCATTTCCCAAAATGAATGGATAGTATTGATCAGATGAATTTCCTCCTGTGATCAATTGGGATTCTATTTCCCCTTCCTTCTTCATCTTCATCCCTATTCTTCCCCAATATATTATTGACCAATGAAATATCTTCATTTCTAATGCTAGTTGATTCATCAATGACCTTGTATCAGATGAATCAACATGAGCCAAACTAAGATAGGTTTTTCCCTTATTTCTTTTAGTGTGTGTTATGTTTTAGGAGTTTGGTTCTTTGTACCAAATCTCTAACATGCATTAAGACCTATATTTTTATTACCCGACCTCAGATAGTTGTGAATTCTACATGTCCAATTACGATTGCTTAACGTAGAGATAAATTTGATCAAGAATGCATAACATTCTAGTAAGTGAGATTGTAAGTCTCCCAATCTTAATGGCATTGTGTGGAGACTTTACCTTTTTTCCTTTCATGAGAGCTAGTTGCATACTTATTGAATTATCCAAGTTAGAGCCCTTCTCATGGATGATGTCTTAGTTCAAGGATTCATACTTGTGAATGAATGGTTGAGTGTTCTCCAAAGAATGACTTAACAAATTAAAACTCATCACTAACATTTGACTAACACTTGACTAACTTTTATTCATTTTGCTTTTACTTTCAAGTCATTTACTTAATGCAATTTAAATTTCAGTACATTTAACATTCATCTTCCATTTACATTTTCATGCAACTTGTTTATGTTCCAGTTCTTTTCACTTTGCTCACTTGAGCCATATCTGTGATTGTATATATTGTTTGTTTGTTTTGTTTCTGTTTGTGGTCTTAGGACCTTAAAACACATAATAACAACAAAAACCCTAAAAAACATGTTGGTGGATTGTTGGACTTGATATGAACTTTTGGACTTAGGATAGCTAACCTCCATATGCTTTGAGGACTTGTCCAATTCCACTATCTAAGACTGAGCCATCCTTGATTGTGCCTTTCATCTGATGCAAACCTTGAGTGCTTCTGGCTCAACTGTCACCTTGACTTTGTGCTACTTGTTATACTGTTATCATTGTTGATGTTTGATGTTTATTCTGAGTTGATCAAGGAATATTTCATCTAATGCATTGGAAGAAGTGGAAGACTGCTAGCTATTGGAGTTGCTTGCTTGGATATTCTGGATATCTTTATTTGATGCCATGGCCTTCATTTGATTTGCTTGGATATTGCTTGTGTTGGTTACCTGCTAAAAGTCCAAAGGAAAATGGATTTCTATATGACATTCTTGTCTTTTAGATTGCATCTCATTGGGAAGATCTTTTCAACCCTTAACTTTTAATTTTTGTCTAGGATAATCCCTTCATCTCCTCTCACTTCTTAAATTTCAAAATCTCTCCCTCTTTTCAAAAACTTTCTTTGTTTGGGTTTCCTAATTTAGACAATTTTTAATGATTAGAAACGTTGGCCCTATGCCAATGAATTTTAAAATCTTTTCTTAATCAAACTTGTGAATGAAATTAACAATATTGAGTTTAATTTCAAAAAGACAAAAAGAACTAACAACCCCATTCAAAACTTTAGCCTTTTGTGCCTTCTTATTAAATTTTTGTTAAAATCAATTCACCAACTTCTTTGAATTTTTTACCATGAACTACGAGGTTTTGATCCCTCATTTTTATGTTGGTACGTAGGCACAAGACGGAAGGTCTTGTCAAACACAAAAATATAATTAATGGATTCTTTTCTCATCCCCCACTATATATTTTACCAAACATCATTTAGACCAAATTATTTGCACACAAAAAAGGCTCCCTAGGAGTACCTAGGACACTTTGGATGCTAACACCTTCCCTCTGTGTAACCAATCCCCTTACCTGTAATCTCTGACATTTTATTAATTTTGATTTGAAAACTTCTTATCTTTAGGTTTTGTTCGTACTTTTGTCCTTTTTCCTTTGGAAACAATAAAAGCGCGGTGACAACTCTGGTTTTATTGACGTCAAGTTTATCCGTAACTTGATGGTCATGAATTTACCGCTACAGGTTCCACCTTTAGGCTTCAGGTTCAACTCCACTTCCTTCTTCCCTATGTGGAGGGCTTCAACAAGGACTTGGTATTTGGGGAGCTCCTTTGTGCAGACATAAGGCACTCGGTTCTTGATCCCAATACCCAGAACATGAGAATACTCCTCCAACATGGGTGCCAACTGATAATCTTGAAAAGTAAAACATCTCAACGGAGGGTCATAGAATTGCACCAGGGTGTGCACAACAGTGGTTTTAACTTCAGTGTTCAAGATTCCTAGGAGGTTGCCATAAGACTTCTTGAATTCATCTATGTTCCCAAGAACTAGACATACCATTAATCCTCTCAACACAGTCAACTAAGGCTCCATAAACTTGTAACTATGAGTTCTCTTTCTCTTGGAAGTCATACTTCGTCTTGGATGCTTAGTCAACAAATTGGGTTCTTGGATTCCTGGAAAAGAAATGCATATGCAAAAAGATTTGTCAGGATGAATGATAATGTATGATGGGATGATATATATCACACAAATTCAAAGTTATGATACATTCTGAATAATCTATATATGTTATTTGTTGTAAGTTCAAAGGTTCGGCGCAATATGAGAACCAAGGTATGTAGAGTCTATGGTTTCCTGCAAGAAAAACCCATATCCCCCTCACAGGTATGGACTATGCTCCAAGGTGGTCCCTAGAAGGTCTTCCAGAGTCATCGACTGAAAATGAAAATACCCTGCCGTAGTGAATGCTCACAGGACAAAAGTACTTTCAAGTGAATCTAGTCTGGGTGTGGCTCTCGTGACAACCCAACACACAAAACACAGGTGTACACAACTATCCATAAATCTATCTTATGTGTATACTGAGCTCGGGTATAGAGCTTCACTCATGTAGCATCAACCTCAACCTAACAACATCATATATAGATATCCATAATATAAAGCAAATGAATATAATGATAAAGCGAGTAAAGCGCAAAGATAAACACCTATAGCAAGCTAAAAAAGCAATCAAAACTAGGCTTGACTCTTTCTAGCGACTAGGAAACACTCCAAGAAGTAGAGTTCCCCAGCAGAGTCTTCAGCTGAAGCTAGCGAAAATATACTCGAACGTATCGCACCCTCGAACATACAACAAAATCGCCATCAAACTTTATTTATTCCCAAAGGAAAGGGAAAACATCGATAAAACCCGGGGGAAAGAGATATGCTGAGTAAGGAAGTCAGTTATGCAAGGGGAAGATATTATCACCCCTAACATCCACGGTACTCCATGGGAACCGTTTTGATTATTCTGACTCGAATAGGTGTGATATCTAAAGATTACTCGCAAAAGAATAGGGGAAAAGGAAAGAAATAGCTAAAGTGCTCAATGAGGATTGGGGACCTCATGCCTACGTATCCTCATAGTGCAATGAGGAATTCAGAGCTCCATAGTTCAAAGAACTAGTGGTGGGAGATGAAAAGAATTATGATAATAAGTATGGTCTAAACCAAAGTATAAGGTGTTTTGAACTCCAAAGAGGGGTGAAATATGAACCCAGGAGAAAAACTGGCGCTAACCAATATGTGGACTAGCTAGGCTACCACTATATGGTATAACCGAAAATAAGGAGAATTAAATGTTTGGGTACGAGCCAAACAGCTCTTGGTTCACAAGGTGACACAAGATTGAGCATAATGGGATAATTTATTTGGCTCAAAGATAACAGGTATATCACATGGAGTGAAATAAGGTAGAATATGGATGTATCATGGAGATGAACATAATGAATGACTAAAGTCAAAGAATTTAAGGGTTTGGTAACAAGTAACTAAGGAGATATAGTTTCAAACCAAAGGTAAAGGTATATTGGAATCCATAGGATAAATGAGATATGTACCATATAGGTAAACAACGTCTTATCCAAAAAGGAAGGGATTACATGTCTGTGTACGAGCCAAACAACTCTAGGTACAAATGGGGACTGCCGTTATATCGTCCTAAAAGGTTGTATGTGGAATTCCAAAGAAAGTGTTTCTGATGTCAAAGAAATAGTATGCCATTGGATGAACGATTCAATGATTGAAGGTAGATAATGGATCGTGAAAGATATGAGTGGTGCCCTAAGGAGGAAGAAGGAATAATTAGAAGTATGCTCGCCAAGGATTCGCATCCTCGTGCCTACGTATTCTCATTGTGCAATGAGAAAATCAGAGCATTCGTAGTTCGTAGAACCACAAGAATAAAGAGAGAGATAAGTGAGGAAAACTATAACTTGCACCAACAAAATGGTATCAAGGTAACCCACAAATGGAAAGTGAACTTGGAACGAAAGAGTAAAACTGGCGATAACCGATATGTGGACTAGCCGTGCTGCCACTATATGGTATATCCCAGTCTAAACCAAAGTATAAGGTGTTTTGAACTCCAAAGAGGGGTGAAATATGAACCCAAGAGAAAAACTGGCGCTAACCAATATGTGGACTAGCTAGGCTACCACTATATGGTATAACCGAAAATAAGGAGAATTAAATGTTTGGGTACGAGCCAAACAGCTCTTGGTTCACAAGGTGACACAAGATTGAGCATAATGGGATAATTTATTTGGCTCAAAGATAACAGGTATATCACATGGAGTGAAATAAGGTAGAATATGGATGTATCATGGAGATGAACATAATGAATGACTAAAGTCAAAGAATTGAAGAGTTTGGTAACAAGTAACTAATGAGATATAGTCTCAAACCAAAGGTAAAGGTATATTGGAATCCATAGGATAAATGAGATATGTACCATATAGGTAAACGACGTCTTAGCCAAAAAGGAAGGGATTACATGTCTGTGTACGAGCCAAACAACTCTAGGTACAAATGGGGACTGCCGTTATATCGTCCTAAAAGGTTGTATGTGGAATTCCAAAGAAAGTGTTTCTGATGTCAAAGAAATAGTATGCCATTGGATGAACGATTCAATGATTGAAGGTAGATAATGGATCGTGAAAGATATGAGTGGTGCCCTAAGGAGGAAGAAGGAATAATTAGAAGTATGCTCGATAAGGATTCGCATCCTCGTGCCTACGTATTCTCATTGTGCAATGAGAAAATCAGAGCATTCGTAGTTTGTAGAACCACAAGAATAAAGAGAGAGATAAGTGAGGAAAACTATAACTTGCACCAACAAAATGGTATCAAGGTAACCCACAAATGGAAAGTGAACTTGGAATGAAAGAGTAAAACTGGCGATAACCGATATGTGGACTAGCCGTGCTGCCACTATATGGTATATCCCAAAACAATGTGAATTAAATGTCTGGGTACGATCCAAACAACTCTTGGTTCACAAGATCGAATGTCGTTATATCATCCCAAAAGGGTATATGCGGGGCCCAAGAGAGAGTGTTGTTGTGTACAAGGAACAATATATCACTGGATGGGGAACAAACAGTTCGAGATCAAAGAAAAATGGTATCTTGGATCCATGAAGGAGATAGACTCTGAATCGAATAGTAAACCGACGTCTTAGCCAAAAAAGAATGAATTAAATGTTTGGGGACAATCCAAACAACTCTCGATCCACGAGGTGGACTGCCGTTATATCATCCTAAAAGGATGTACAAGGAGTCCAAGGAGAAGTATATTTGATCTTAAAAAGATGGTATTGATTGATGAATGAAGAATGATGTGTTAATAAATATGGTAGCTCGTGAAGAATCTGGGTTCTCCTGCCTACGTATCCTTATAGTGCAATAAGGAAATCATACCTTTCATAGTTCAGTCTACTAGAGCTGAAAACAAGATTATGGATGAGGCAAAAGAAGATGATTGATTGAATGTGGAAGAGACCTGATAATTATTTGGTAAGAACCACACTAAAGTCTATGAGTAAAGGTGGCTACGATGAGCAACGAGCCAAACGTCCCACACCCAAAGATATCCAGAATGAGGGTAGGAAAGCTCCAGTCTCATCCCTTCTTTACTACTTAAGGCTCGTAACATGTAGTTCTCATCCTAACTTTCAAGTTATTAGAGAAGAGTCTTTGTTGCTTCTTGTAGTGATGAAGACCTTATCAATCGTTCGATTCGAATTTCACTAAAGTCTATGAATATAGGCGAATACGATGAGCAACTAGGTCAATCGTCCCATACCCAAAGATATTCAGAATAGGGGTAGGAATTCTCCAGTCTCATTCCTTCTCTATTGCTTAAGGCTTGTGTCGTACAACTTGAGTCATGATTGATAAGTTGTTGGTGGAGTCCTTGGTTTGTTGGATTGCTGCTTTGTGAAGGGAGAGACTTGCCAATCATGTGATTTGAATTGTGCTAAAGTCTATGAGTAGAGGTGAATATGATGAGAAACTGAGTCATTCGTCTTGTACCCAAAGATATTCAGAATGGGGGTAGGAATTCTCCAGTCCCATTCCTTCCCTATTGCTTGAGGCTTATGCTACACAATTCTAACTTTGGTATAACAAGCTCTTAAAGAACCACCTTTGATATGCCTTGTATGATCCACTGCTTGGTATGACTGAGGATGCCTTGATTGAGAATCTGTTTTGAGGCCTCGAGCTCCACAACTTACAGAAAAAGTCTTATTAAGTGACCAAGGATGTTTTGGTCACTCCAATTAGAATGTGGGATTATATAAGATCAAAGTATTTAGTTGATCAAAATTTCTTTTAATCAACTTGAATCGTGGGTTTGATTTAATTTTGAGAACTAGGTTAATCCTAATCTAATGGTTAGAAATTGTTACAAATTATTCTAAGGGAACATGTAATTATTGAAACTTGGTTAAAATTATATGTCAAAATTCCTAAGGGAGCATGTTATATGGCTAAAATAGTAAAACAAACCCATAAGGGGCAAAATGGTTATTTCATAAGAATATTTAATTAAATTAATTTCTAGTTATTAAAATCAATTATATCTAACCTATCCTAAAATTCTAATTATATAGAAAATTATCTAATTATCTAACTAATTCTAATTTTCTAAATCTAATTAAAAACTATAATAAAATCCAATTAGGAAAACTATACTAAATTCTAATAAAGTCCTAAATTCTAATTAAAATTCTAAAGCCTAATTAAAAACCTAATTTTAATAATCCTAATTAGTCTAATTAATACTAATTAAAAATGCTAAAAAAACAAATAATAAAATGATAAAACAATATTAAAAAAGAAAATGGGCCAAAGGGGTGTAGGCCCTGTATAGAGTGTGCAAAGTTGAATTCTGGCGCATGGGCCTGGTGGCCAAGCCCAAAGTTACATGCATTGGTCTAGGGAGATGTATGTTGGAATATTTGGTGTAGGTAACATGGCGTGTGGGCCTCATGAGACCAAAAGCCCATTGGAGTTATCTCTTCAACAAGGGGGTGCATACTTGGAACAAGGGCAGTACGAATGTCCAAACGCATGGGCCTTAGTTGCAAAGCCCAAATGAAATAGAGTTTTTGGCCAGGGGGTGCAGCAAGAGAGCTGGTGTGAGGAGTGAAATCATATTGGGCTTGGATGAACCAAGCCCATCCACAAACAAACCCAGTCTGAGCATATTGACCTGGAAAAGTCAACCTCATTTTAATGCTAAACACGCGCCTCACTCTTAGCTCACCTTGCTGAACTCCCGCCATGGGCCACCGCGTTGGAAATCGTTTCCGGCAGCGGTGGCCACCAAAATGCAAATTGAATCCACCAAAAGAACTGTCTCCTAACACATTATTTGAATCCCTAACCAATTTCATGAAATTAACCCTCTAAACCTCTAATCGAATCATCAAACCTCAAGAACCCTAATGTTGAAACCTCAAATTAAATCCTTACTGCAGCAATTCAAAGCCCCTGGGATGAAGGCTTTGAACCTTATCCCTATTCTCTACATGCTAGCAATGGCTATTGAAGAAAAGGAGAAGCTTTCAAGGATGCCTTGCCGGAAGTGGCGACGATGACGATGAAGAATCTGTTTCTAGGTAACACTTTCAACTACTCTATCTTGCTTTAGTTGTGAATTCTTCTTCTTCTCCTTCTTGATCTTTCTTCTGAATTAGAAAGTGAGTGACTGAGTGAATTTGGATAGTGAAGTGTATTTATGATGGAGCTTAGAATAAGCTAATTGAAGCTCTGATGATGAGCTTCAATGGCTTCCAATGAGTGTGTGTATGTGAGGTTTAGGTAGAGAAAGAGAAAATTCAGAGAGTGCAGAATTCGAGGGTTCAATCCAAAAGTTCCTTGAAATGATGATGGAGAATGAGTTATATAAAAGTGATGTTTGGAGTGATGAGCCTGCTTAAGAGTTAGTTGAGATCAAGTTTGGAGTTGGTTAGAATGGACTCACTGAGTTAACTACTCAGTTAGTTAGGGAGTTAGTTAGTTAATTGATGTGAGTGTTAAGTGGTTCTATTAATGACTGGCCATTGCAGGTTGTGTTTGAACTGACATCATGTGGAACTAGGTTAGTGACCTGCTGAACCTGTTGTAGGTAGTGTTTTAATGTGTTTAGTGTGGTAATTTATAGGTCTAGGTTAATGGTTGGCTTGATGTTCAGTTGGCTTAGATGCATGGAATGTATGATACACACTTCTTCCTTTAAATACTAATTGTTGTTGAACTCAAAAGGTGCCTATGTGGAATGAAATCTTCATTTCCCTATTAGTATGGATACCATGTTGTGATGATGTTGAATTGTATAGCATTGTGGCTGTTTTGGAATTCTTTGATATGCACATGTGATACATGGAATGCTATGCATGCTTTATCTGTATTTGAATGTATAGAATGAATGCTTGATTTCATGAGTTGTTGTACTGATCCTTGCCTTGCCTTATTGAAAAATGCAGGATGGCTCCTTTAGTTATTTTTGATTGATTCTCCCACTGAACATCTTGTTAGCATCATTTGAAGCCTGTTGGTCCATTGTTCATGCATCAAACCTGGAAATGGATCTATACTGAACTCAAGTGGACAATCCCTTTTATTGCATAAATCTGTGGTTTGCAGGAACATGTGAGCAGTGGAGTGATGCTACATGCAGGGAGAAATGCTCGGGATGGTGTCTTGGTGAAGGTTAGTACATGGCAAGACTTGTGTCCATTTTTTTTCCAAATTAAAGGTCGTGTGACTAGTGTAGCAGGATACACTGCTTGGGTGGTTTTGCAGCCTACTAGTGTAAATTGACCATCTCCTGTTGCAGTTTGAAATGTTTGCCTTTGTCTGTTTGAATTGTGGCTCAAGTTTGGTTCATGGTATACTCAAATACATGGTCGTGATTAATGCAGAATTGTTTGGAATGTGTGTGTAGGTCTTGCTTTGCAACATGTTGTTTTTGAGGTACATTGGCTGCATGATACATGATGATTTGTTGGCTTGCAAGCTGAAGGATGCTAGGCATGGTGTAGCAAGGCAAGCAGGGAAAATGGCCTGAGTTGGCAGCATGTGTTCTAACTTGTTGTGGCATGAACCTGGTAGGTAATAGTGCATTATTGACTTGATGCAATGCTGTTAAGATTGGAATTGTAGATTATTATGCTTTGGTTTTGGTTTGTCATTTATGTGTGTGTATGTGTATGACCATTTGATGTTGGATCTGTTTTGGACTTGGATTATGGTTAAGTTAGGTTCTTGAACTTGTAATGGTTATGTCATGAAGTCATGTTTAGATGAATGGTTGATGGACACTTACGCTAGGCTAGTGATAGGTTTCTTCATTCATTGAATATATGGCTTACTTATGTTTGAAAATCAAGGGTAATGTGCTAACTTGTTTTTGTTTGAAGTTCATGACAATGTGCTAACTTGTATGGTTATGATATTGGTTGGTTTTGTAGGCTTGGTGGACATGATTTTGAACACGGACAATGTTACTTGTAAATGAAGAAACATGGCACAATCAAACCAACATGACCTTTAGATGATGAATCAAGGAAAGGTGGATTAGATTAAGTCTTAGATGGCCAAAAAGGGATGAGTTGACTTTGGTCAAAGTTAACCAAAAAGTCAACGGTTGACCAAAGTCAACACTTGGTCAAAGTCGCTAAAATTTGTAAATTTTCATGTAATGATCAATGTAATGGATTGTAAATGGTTATTTGAATGGAAGTTAAATGGTTTCCAAATTGGTTTTGCATTGGATTTTGTACATGTATATGCTTGAATTTGAATTGAAATGAATATGAACATGACTTGTAAATGGATTGGTCATATTAACATGGTTTATGAACAAGGCTATGACTTGATGAATAAGGCTAAGGCTTGAATGAAGTACTAATCATGAATCAATGGACTTGACCACCACTTTAATTGAAACACAATAGGTTTTAGTGACTTCAATAGACAATGCCATGAATGCACCAACAATCCATGGACAAAACAACAAGGCATTGACAATAGGATGAATCGAATTCAAGACCAATGACCAGATAAAAATAAAATAAGAGTGGACCATGTCCTTGAGATGATCAGATGAAATGGGCTCAAGCAAGGCATAATCAAACTAAGGGCTAGGCACCAAGCATGAGGATGATCCAGATGAAATGCCATGGATGGAGAGAGAGAGAGAATGGAAGCTATGGGACCATAAGCTTGAGCTAAGGTAAAATGTTATGGGAGACAAGGATCAATCAAGGGCATTCAACATGCCAAGGATAATGCAATGGATGAAACTAGGGTTTGAGGCCATCCAGAAGAAAAGTTTATCCCTAGGACCAAATCCCTCTTGATTAGGGTTTCAATGGGGTATGCCCTTCAACCAGGGTCTTTAAATCAAACATGATGCTTCACACATAAGTTTCCAATGAATGAACCTCCCCAATTAGGGTTTTGATAGACAAGACAAGGCCTAGAGAAGCTCCATAAGATTCCTTCATTATATCATCAAGAATTAGGGTTTGGAACCCCTGAGGAGTGCTATGATAAAGCCTTGTTGAATGCACACCCCCAAGATCAAACAATTTGGGTTTCGTATCCCCTATGCTTTGATGAATAGTCAAGCCATACTTTTGAAGTTTGATCCATACACAAACCTTAGCTTTACAAGCCAATAGCTTTGAATCTATAATGATCCACTAATGGATGAGTGATGCATATGAATGAGTTATGAATGTATGTAAATGATACCTAAGCCAAGTGGTTCAATGAAAAGGTGAAAAAGGGGATGGTAAATTTTGGAGTATAACATGTGCAGATTCTTGGCTCACCAGCAACATCAACTTCAGAAACTCGTCCCCGGCGTGATAAAAGAAAGCCTGGTTGGATGATTGATTATGAGGTGACTGGAGTAAATCAATCAGTAGGTCAACTCACACACTTTCCTTTTTTTTACAGATAGTGATCCCATGGTTTTTGAAGAAGCTATTAAGGAACCAAAGTGGAAAAAAGCAATGGATGAAGAAATTACTTCTATTGAGAAGAACAACTCTTGGGAGTTGGTTGATCTTCCACAAGGGAAAAAGACAATTTGTGTGAAATGGGTGTATAAGACAAAATTCAAGGAAGATGGAGAGGTTGACAAGTACAAGGCACGACTTTTCGCTAAAGGTTACAAGCAAGAGCTTGGGGTAGATTATACTGAAGTATTTGCTCTAGTTGCAAGACATGATACAATTAGAATGAGGGTTGCTTTAGCTGCACAGAACTAATGGCCCATCTTCCAATTGGATGTAAAATTCACGTTCTTACATGATGATCTCCAAGAGTAGGTGTTTATTGATCAACCTCCTATATACATGAAGTTTGGATGTGAGGACAAAGTCTATAGACTTAAGAATGCTTTGTATGGATTAAAACAAACGCCGCACGCTTGGTACAACAGAATTGAAGCTTACTTCCTGAAGGAAGGGTTTGAGAAATGTCCTTTTGAACATATAATTTTTGTGAAAAGCGGGGAAGGAAGAAAATTGTTGATCGTGTGCTTGTATGTGGATGATTTGATATATACATGGAAAGATTTCAGCATGTTTGAAAGGTTCAAGCAATTTATGATGTTGGAATTTGATATGTCTGATTTAAGGAAGATGCATTATTTTATCAACATAGAAGTAGTGCAATCAAAAGATGACATTTTTATCTCACAAAAGAAGTATGTGCAAGAAATTCTGAACAGATTTCAAATGTCAAATTGCAATCGTGTTGCTACACCTACTGAAGTAGGCTTGAAACTTGTTCGAAATTCAGATGAAAAGAAGGTTGGCAACCACTTGTACAAGCAAATGTGAGGAGATTGATGTATTTAACAGGAACAAGGCATGATATCATGCATGCTATAAGTTTGATCAGCAGGTATATGGAAAATCCTAATGAGAGTCATCTCTTGGCTGCAAAGAGAACTCTTAGGTACTTATGAGGTACTACTAGTTTTGGAATTTTCTACAAGAAGGGAGAAAATTCAGATATGATTGGCTATATAGATAATGATTATGCTGGAGATATTGAGGATAGAAAGAGTACTTATGGCTATGTCTTTATACTGGGTTCTGGAGCCATCTCATGGTCATCAAAGAAACAAGAGATAATCACTCTATCAACTACCGAAGCAGAATATGTTGTTGCAACAACATGTACTTTTCAAGCAATTTAACTTAGGAGGATTCTTAAAGGGCTAAATTTTGTGCAGGAAAGGAAAGTTGATGCTACTGTAATTTACTGCGACAATAGTTCAACTATCAAACTGTCCAATAATCCTGTTTTACATGGAAGAAGCAAGCACATAGATGTGAAATTTCATTTTATCCGGAATCTCACAAAGGATGGAGTGATTGAACTTCACTACTGAAGAAGTGAGGACCAAATTGTTGATATAATGACAAAGACATTGAAGGTGGCTGCATTTCAGAAGCTTAGAGCATTGTTGGGTGTGTGTGATAAACTGAACGTCTGAAGACTTTCAGTTTAAGGGAGAATGTTAGAAATATTATTTATTATTGTTTTATTTATTATTTATGATTTGGTCAGAGTTGTCCAAGTTTATAGGAAGTTCAGTTGAAGTCGGTAGACATGGGATATATGCAGTCAAATTAATAAGACTTAGTGGTTAGCTTAATTTTTCAAGTTGTTTTAAGCAGTACTGTTTCCATCTTAGAAAGCAGAATAAAATAGCAGTTTTCTTCTACTTGTATGTTTACTTATTCCTCTCTAAAATTAACAAAGACATCTCAACAATGTTGCACTTTAACTGATAAAATCATTTGAAGCAATTTGCAATTACTATATTAAAAAAGGAAAAACAAGGACACGCATGCGGATTAAATCAAAACTTCAAGAATTAATTATTTAAATTTAAAATTAGGGAGAGACACCATATTCCTTAAAATCTCACTAATAATGAAATGAAATTGAGAGTAAGTAACCACCTTATAATGTGTAAAACTCTAAAACTTATATGATTACACGGCTATAAGCAGTTATTACACCTAATTTGAATACTCCAAGGTACCTTGTATTTTGAATGAAAATCATCCCCCACAAATTTTGAATCATACTCTAGTAGGATTTAAAACAATAACCATAGAGTGAATAGAGGTAAGATGAATGAGTAAGTAGTGTTATTATTGAAACAGAACAATTACAACGGATGGAGAGTAATCTCTTTGGAGGAAATGGAAACAGAACAAATGTGGTTATCAAGAGATATCATCCTAATTGATGTGAGAACAACTTCACACTCAACCCCTTTTTTCTATTCACCAATTGCCTACCTCACTTTTAATGCCATCCTCTTTTTATTTAATTATGATTCTGATTCCGAATCATGATCCTTCAATCCCCTAGTGCCATCAGGATATTCTGTTAATCATACTTCTTGTACTTCTTTCCCTGTCCTCTTTGCTCATGTGCATCTGTCGCACCTCGAAAAAATGGGGATACGACTTCAAAGCGAAGCGCGATCGCACGCTCGCAATGATGAACTGAACAGAGTCGCCACCGAACTTTATTTATTCCTAAAAAGGAAAGGGGAAATATCGATAAAACCCAAGACAAAAGAAAGGATAAGATATGGTCATCGCAACCAATATCAGGGTTCGGGAGTCGATTACGCAAGGGGAAGGTATTAGCACCCCCCACGTCCGTTGTACTCAACGGGAACCATTAGGTTAGTTGTGTGCATTAATGTTAGTTTGAAATGTTAGGCTTTTCAATTTATTAGGTGGGAAAGAAAGAATAGAAGATAGAAGAAATGTTTTTGGATTTTTTAGACAAAGGACTAAACCTAAGTTTTTTATTAGTGGGCCTGACAAGATTTACAAATCCTGCTCCTACGTATCTCAAAAGAGAAATCAAGGCTTACGTAGTTCTGGGTAGAAAAATGTTTGTTTGTTGGTCGATTTTAGCGAAAGCTACTTTGTATTAATCGACGAAAACATCGTTTTACCCAAAACAGATGAGGAGTAGACGCATACCACACATCGAACGGATTTATAAATCTTTATTCGGAAAAGCGTCATTTATCTCTACTCAACAATCGTGGCCGAAACATTGTTTTGTATCACTTAAGACAAGATACCTTTCGTTTATGAAAAAGGTTTTTGATTAGTCGCACGGCGGCGAGAAAAGAGTTTGATCGGTTGGATGTATTTTGAGTGATGGCGAGAACTTGGATGAACGAGATATACATCTCGAATCCTAGCCTCAGGAGTGCACGGTATACACCATGTTCCATTTCCATCTTTATTGAAAAAGTATTAAGGTATGAATTAGGTATTTTGAAGTTTGAAAGACGAGTACTTGTGACCTACAAGCTCTTACAGCTTGGGTCTAATACTCGGGACTACGTCTGGACATTCCACCCAGGCAGTCTGTTTCTTTCCCATATTGCTAAGAAAATGATTCGAATATTTATGAATGTTTTGGAGGGAAGACGAATATTTATGGCTTGCAAGCTCTTACAGCTTGAGCCTAATATTCGGGATTACGACTGGATATTCCCTCCAGGTAATCTTTTTCTTCCAACTTTATTAAGAAGATGGTTTGAGATATTTACAGGTGTTTTGGAGAGAAGACGAATATTTATGGCTTGCAAGCTCTTACAGCTTGAGCCTAATATTCGGGATTACGACTGGACATTCCATCCAGGTAACCTTTTTCTTCACGTTTTATTTAGAAAATGATTTGAATATTAGAGTGTTAAAGAGAAGACGAATATTAACGGCTTGCAAGCTCTTACAGCTTGAGCCTAATATTCGGGATTACGACTGGACATTCCATCCAGGTAATCTTTTTCTTCCAACTTTATTAAGAAAATGGTTTAGATATTCATAACTATTTTGGAGAGAAGACGAATATTTATGGCTTACAAGCTCTTACAGCTTGAGCCTAATATTCGGGATTACGACTGGACATTCCATCCAGGTAATCTTTTTCTTCACGTTTTATTTAGAAAACGATTTGAATATTAAACTAAAATGATTAAGGTACAAAGGTTTGAAATTATTGAAAGTTAAGTTGATGTTGCTTAAGAGCTCATTGTAAGGAGACCCAAGAGTAATCCACGGTACCGGAAACAAACTGAAATTGAAAGCGACCGAATTTAGCTTCAAGCTAACTTAGAATGGACTAATGTATTAATCACTCTATAAAAAGTCAAGCAACAAAATTTATGCGTCTAAATGATTTTCAAAAGTTAAACTGGATTTTAACTCCGAAATCAGAACGCAATAATAAATCGAGCAACAATCAAGCACCTTATTATTATTACAATAGTGTCACAATTATTTACATCAATTCAAATTAATCAGAAAAAAATAGAAACCTAAACACCTTATATATTTAGATCTTGCAACTAGAGAGTATATATATTTATATAACTAAAATAAAAAGACATCAGTATAAATATATATAAAAAGTATATACATAAAACTAAAGTAATATATATATATATATATATATATATATATATATATATATAGATATATATATATATATATATATATATATATATATATATATATATATATATATATATATATATATATATATATATATATATATATATATATATATATATATATATATATATATATATATATACTGAAAATTGAAACTAACTAATATATATAAAACTCAAAAAAAAAAACAGTAAATATATACATAAAACTTAAATAGTAAATGTACACATATATAAATTTGAACCCAAAATAATAAAACCCCAACATGCACGTAAATATACATATGAAATATAAAGCAACAGTCTAGAAAATTTAAAACAAATGTATATATTTCAATATAAAAACTAACAGTAGATATATACAAAGCAAAACAAATATATATATATATATTTATATATATATATATATATATATATATATATATATATATATATATATATATATATATATATATATATATATATATATATATATATATATATATATATATATATATATATATATATATATATATATATATATATATATATATATATATGGTTTTGTATTTATGAAGGGTTTTACCTTTATTTTTGTGAAAAATATGTGATAGAAAAAAATGAGATATATTCATAAAAAGTGAGGTGGAAAATGTTAGAGCTTTTTTTTTTTACCGAAAGAAGGTGTTATGATTTTATGAGTGGGAGAAGATGATTGTGTGAACAGTGATGGAGGTAGTGTATTATGAAGTGGGGTTTAGTGGTTACTTTTGAGAGGTTGTGGGTCTTTAGTGTGTAATGTAAAAGAAGAGGGTACAAGCGGCGGAAAACTAAGAGTTAGTTCTCAAACCTTCTTTAATTTTTATGAAGACAATGATATCAACCGTTGTCGCCGCATGATGGTCTTTGGTAGGCCTCCTCCTTCTCAACTTCAGCACACTTTGTTATATAGGTGTCAATTAGGGTTATCAAAATTTAAAAAAATACCAACATTACCCTTCGTCAATATTAATAATGTAAAATGAGTTTTGAAACATTAAATCAAATAAAAATTAAAACATTATGGATAATCGAAATTAAGTCGAAACAAAAATAAATAAGATTCTAATTAATTCAACTGAATATTTTGACATAAAGATAAAAATAAAAAGATTCAAAATAAATAAAAGTCTAGCGCAAAAAATGCTTAAAAAAATTAAAATGAATGTACCAAGATGATCAGTGTGAAATAAACTTTTCGGAAAAATACAGCGTTTGAGCCAATTTTGAAATAAATTTTGACTGGTTAAGCAGGCTTGAGCTGATCAAAAAGTGGCCGAAAAATTAGCTGAAAAATAAATCGAGCATACCAGATTAAACTACATGAAACGTAGATTAATAAAGCTGATGTCTAGAAGCTTGATTTTTAAAAAAAATCGTCCACTGATTTGACGCACATCCGTCGATTAATTCAACCGGTTTTCCTATAATTCCGAAAAAATTATTTCGACTGATATTCTAGGCACTATGCAATATGGAATGCATGTTATGCTATGTAGAGATGCAATAGATATGATGAATGTATTGAATCAGCGATTCAGGGTCAAAATTGGGGTGTGACAGTTGCCCCTATTTAAGTATCTTCAACATGAGAATATGAAGCAGGACACTCTTCATATGATCATAGTGGGAGATGGTTAAATACTAAGAAGACCCGGATTTTGATCCTGAATCCCTATGACATGATGTGATATGATATGATATGACATGATATGATATGCATGGATGCATGATTCTTTTTTTGTAATTTTTATCTGCTAGGGATATGGTGGACCCTTAACAAGAGATGCCACTAGACAGACCAAACTGTGGGGAATGCTGATGACCTGCAGGGAGATAGACAAATGGTAAAAAACAACTTTGCTGGGGAAAACAGTCCTGTTGGAGAGTCAGACACACGCTGGAGAGTACTCAAAGTGAAACTCGATGAACGACACTTAGAATACAAGAGATTTCGGCAGTAAGTCCACACATGACATACTAAATCCGGAATAAGAAAAATTTCTACAACAGGTTCATACATGACCTGATAACACTGAAACAATCATAGAGAAAGATTCTTCAAAACAGGTTCATACATGACCTGGTAACACTTAAATAAAGGCTCAACAATAGGTTCATATATGACCTGGCAATGTTGGGGAATATCAAGAAGTTCTGACAGCAGGTTCAGACATGACCTAACAAACTCAGAAAAAAATTCAAAAAGAGTATATCAACAGGTTCATACATGACCTGATGACAAACTTGAATACTTTGAGAAAATTTCCACAACAAGTTCATACATGACTTGACGACATTGGAACAAAAAGTTCAGCAACAGGTTCATACATGACCTGGTAATACTGGAATAAAGGCTTAACAGCAACGGGTTCATACATGACCTGACAATGCTGGGGAATACCAAGAAGTTCGGACAGCAGGTTCATACATGACCTAACAAACTCAGAAAAAATCAAAAAGAGTATATCAACAGGTTCATACATGACCTGATGACAAACTTGAATACTTTAGAAAATTTCCACAACAAGTTCATACATGACTTGCCGACACTGGAATAATCAAAGAGAAAGATTCTTCAAAACAGGTTCATACATGACCTGGTAATACTTAAATAAAGGCTCAACAGCAACGAGTTCATACATGACCTGACAATGCTGGGGAATACCAAGAATTTATGACAGCAGGTTCAGACATGACCTAACAAACTCAGAAAAATTCAAGAAGAGTGTATCAACATGTTCATATATGACCTGATAATACTGGAACAATCATAGAGAAAGACTCTTCAGAACAGGTTCATATATGACCTGACACTAGAATAAGGTTCAACAACAGGCTCATATATGACCTGAATAGTATTGAACAAACAAAGGGAAAAATCTTCAGAACAGGTTCATATATGACCTGACACCGGAATAAAGCTCAACAACAGGTTCATATATGACCTGAATAGTATTGAACAAACAGAGAAAGAATCTTCAGAACAGGTTCAAGTATGACCTGACACCGGAATAAAGCTCAACAACAAGTTCATACATGACCTGAATAGTATTGAACAAAAATTGGAAAACTCTTCAGAGCAGGTTCAAGTATGACCTGACCCCGGAATAAAAGCTCAACAACAGGTTCATACATGACCTGAATAGTATTGAACAAAAATTGGAAAAACTCTTCAGAGCAGGTTCAAGTATGACCTGACCCCGGAATAAAAGCTCAACAACAGGTTCATACATGACCTGAATAGTATTGAACAAAAATTGGAAAAACTCTTCAGAGCAGGTTCAAGTATGACCTGACCCCGGAATAAAAGCTCAACAACAGGTTCATACATGACCTGAATAATATTGAACAAAAATTGGAAAAACTCTTCAGAGCAGGTTCAAGTATGACCTGACCCCGGAATAAAAGCTCAACAACAGGTTCATACATGACCTGAATAGTATTGAACAAAACTTGGATTTGAAAATGACTGCAAAAACCGGATGTGGGTTTAAGAGCACCAAATACAAACTAGAATCAAAGGTCAAAGGATCTAGGATCGACAACGAGACCTGGGTCAATGCAAAATGAGCACGAAATACATTTCGGCTATGTATGATTTGAATTTCCTTTTATGCATGATATATGAATGATCATGATTATGAGAATGCTGACACTGGGCAGACTGGGAGTTTGTAAAGGCTTTTTATGGAAGCTCATGATTCCTCAACACCGAGAACTCAACCGAATATTTTATGATAGATGTTGTCAAGGGAGGATTCTATCCAGTTTGATGGCCACAGCTTAGCCAATGGATCCTTTTGGAGGATTAATGAATCGTGCTAGCATAATTTTCGGGCACTCGTCTTAAACTCGATAGTTGTTGACGTATGGCAGAATTTGTTTGAGCAGTTTGAAAGCACGAAGAAAGAGGTTCTGCCCCTCTGTGGCTCATCTTGCCCCAGTTTGTTGGGTCTTTGGAAATGTTCACCTTGAAAGTGAGTTTGGAAATAACTTGCCATGAGACTACCTCGAGATGGCTTGCCCCAAGTGTTTGAAACTTGCAGTGGTCTGAACTTGACTAACCAAATGTTGGAATGGTAGACTTTTGATTGACTTTCCTTGGATCGTTGGACTTACTTTAAGGTGGCTGGCCCCGATCTGAGTCTTGAAGAAAATTACTCTTGGAGAGATGACCCTTAGGATGATTAGCTCGAATTAACTGATGCTCAAAGTGATTTGCCCCTGTTTGGACTTCTTTCACTTTATCAATTCTTCCACTGTATTTGGCATTTCTTTGATGCTAAATGTTGACTCGCAAATAAGATTGTGCATTCAAAAATGGTAATCTTAATGCAATGCTTATGCAAAAATTTGAACTCAAAGTTTATTGATATGAATGGGTGAAATACAGCGAACGAGTCGTTGATAAGAACACAATGGTGATCAAGTCATTCACAGTATGCAAGTTGGTCCCATCAAATGATTAACAAAAATCGTTTGGAGTCAAGTTAACACAACCTTGTTATAGTATGCTTTCAAAATAAACCCTGCCTCAATTAGGTCTTTTAAGGGTTGTAACGTGGTCTGGTTCACGGTTTTTTGAAACAAAAGGATATAAGGCTCAAAATTTGTTTTTACCCACCCCTTCTTCTTGATGATCTCCAGTTCCTATGTTCAGTTAATTCAATACACGCATTCGACTTCCAAGAGGGTTCGAAGGTGTGATGAGGGTTCAAGGCGAATTTTCTTGAAATGGCAGTCACCTTATTTTGTTTTTGTCGAGGATTTAATGACCTCTTTTGATTGTTTTTCCTTATCCCTAATTTTTCCTGGACCGCTTCTTTGAAGCTTTCGGTCCATCGGGATACCCTGACTTTTGCCTAAGTCATTTTGTGGTATTTGACTTAGCGGGCTTTTTATTTTTATTTTTTAAAGGTATTGACTGCCACATTATTGGTGGATAAGGATCAACCAACACTAATTTTAGATTTTCTTAACTTCTTCGACACTTCAACATGTGCGCGAAGGATAACATGTGGTTGAACCTAATTGGAGGGTTTTCATATGGACGATTTTTGAAAGATCGACTGCATGATCAAACCATCTGAACACAACTACCCAGCCCCAGGTTAAGATTAAGGGTTTTAGATCCGAAATAAACACCAACTTCTAGGCTCAAAGTGGTTGACTAGGGATTAACGCCTTATCTCTTCAGTGTTTGGGGATTCGAAACAATGCCTTACATCATCGACAAGGTTTTACTCAAAAGCATACCACAACAATTTCAGGTGTTTCGTTTTCATCATCCTCCCTCCAATCTTTGTTAACACAACGGTTTGATAAACAAAAGTGAATGAGAGGAGTATTTTTGTTTTCGTTTTTTTAACATAAATGAAAAACGAGTGAATACGAATGGATTAATTCAAAAGATGCATAAACATTTCATTAATCTTACCATTTCAAAGAAAACAACAATGCTTAAAAGCAATTTACAATCAACACGCGAGAAAACTACAAAAGAAGTGCTGAAACAACCGAATGATTGTCATCTTCAGGGAATTGACTTCTTCAAGCTTAGGTTGGGATCAACAAGCTTTTTGACATTGGCATGATGATCTTCAAATTCTTTTCCTTCAATCTCATCGTTGAATGCAACCCTCTTGGATCCACTACTCACTTCTCCTTTTCTTTCATTGGTATGGGTCGTGACATTGGAAATCCAAGGCGTTATCTCAATGCTCTTACCAGGAAACAATGATAGCTCATTAGCCACATCCCTGACATCTTCCTTGTGGAACAAAACCTTGAGGGGTTTCAAGGGTCATTTCCCTTTCTCATTACATGGCCCATAAATCAAGGTATATGCACCTGAGCCTTCCTCCTTGAGTGTTGGTGACCTTATGTCAATCAATCTTTGCAGCTTGAGCTTAAAACTCTTGCATTCCTCGATGGAGTGCCCCATTGTTCCAGTATGGTATTCGCACTTGACCTTCGGGTGATCTTCTTCAAAGATTAAGCTCTTTTTGTTAATCAACTCTCATACCAAGGCTTTCAGCGCTAAACAAGAATCCAGGTCATGTCCCAATGCTCCTTTATGGAATTCACATGTTGCATTTGGATTGTACCATGGCAGGTATGGTGACACATGTATGAGAGCTCGAGGGGTCACCAAAGCATTTTGGATTAGTTGCGGGTAGAGCTTGTTATATGGCACCAGAATTGGGTCATTGTGATCCTTGTTCCTCTTGTTCTGATTCTGATTTTTGATTTGAACCTGGCTTCGGTGACTTTGAGGAGCAATAGCCAGAGGACGTTGATGATGACGTCTTGAGGGAGGTCCATATACTGGTAAATGAGAAGTTTCCACATGGAATTTCCCTTGACTTGAGGTAACACTAGATGGATGTGGAGTAGTAGCTCTCTTTGTTGCAGTAATGTATATTGGGTGACCCTCTTTTCTCAACAAGACTTGCAGGGTTTCCAAGACCCATCTCGTTTGGCTCTTCAAAAGATTAAGTTCCTCCTTCAGTGCTTCTTGGCTTTTCCTTAGCTCGTCCATCATCTCCTGAGACATGGTTCTTTGCTCTTTGGCGTGTCAGGAATCACTTTGCTTATCATGGACAAAGGATGGATGAGTTTTTTTTTTTTGTATTTTGTCTGGAAAATGTCATGCATTATGATGAGATGCAGATGCAAGTGAATGAATGCAATGCAAGTCATGCATATTTGTTTTTTTTCTCAATACACGGGTTCAAAAGTCTGAGGTACTAATGAATCAGATTGCTCTCCAAGAATAGGTTCTCACCGGGTATGATCTAGGTTTTTTTTTATAAAAGTTCCTAGAGTCATGGATCCATTAGACTGTTTGCTACCTGCGGCAACTTACTTGCCGGGCATCAACTCCATCTAAAGAATCTACTCTAAGTGAGGTTCTCGCATCGATCCAACGAGAAATTCATCTCGCAGACCCACACTACGCAACCATCTTTCCTAGTTGGACAAAGAACTAAGGTTCTACAAATGGTTCTCAGAGTCATGGATCCTAAAGAAAATATCGAAGCTTATGGCAACTTACTTGCCGAGCGACAACATTCTCTCAAGAATCTACTCTAAGTAAGGTTCTCGTACCGACCCAACGAGAAATACATCTCGCGGACCCGCACTACTCAACCTCGTCCTATCTTATGTTTTTACTCGAGACTCGGGTAAAAAGTCTTTCACACAAGGTTTGCAATCAGAGTATCCAAGTACCAAACCATAATCGAACCAATACAACAGATTCATATCAATATGACAATAAAGATAGTAAAAACAATAAAGAAAAGCCACATAGGTAAACAAACAAAGGCACACAAACGACCTAACTAGGCTTGACTCACTTAGGGATTTGTTTTCCCCAGCAGAGTCGCCATCTGTCGCACCTCGAAAAAATGGGGATACGACTTCAAAGCGAAGCGCGATCGCACGCTCGCAATGATGGACTGAACAGAGTCGCCACCGAACTTTATTTATTCCTAAAAAGGAAAGGGGAAATATCGATAAAACCCAAGACAAAAGAAAGGATAAGATATGGTCATCGCAACCAATATCAGGGTTCGGGAGTCGATTACGCAAGGGGAAGGTATTAGCACCCCCCACGTCCGTTGTACTCAACGGGAACCATTAGGTTAGTTGTGTGCATTAATGTTAGTTTGAAATGTTAGGCTTTTCAATTTATTAGGTGGGAAAGAAAGAATAGAAGATAGAAGAAATGTTTTTGGATTTTTTAGACAAAGGACTAAACCTAAGTTTTTTATTAGTGGGCCTGACAAGATTTACAAATCCTGCTCCTACGTATCTCAAAAGAGAAATCAAGGCTTACGTAGTTCTGGGTAGAAAAATGTTTGTTTGTTGGTCGATTTTAGCGAAAGCTACTTTGTATTAATCGACGAAAACATCGTTTTACCCAAAACAGATGAGGAGTAGACGCATACCACACATCGAACGGATTTATAAATCTTTATTCGGAAAAGCGTCATTTATCTCTACTCAACAATCGTGGCCGAAACATTGTTTTGTATCACTTAAGACAAGATACCTTTCGTTTATGAAAAAGGTTTTTGATTAGTCGCACGGCGGCGAGAAAAGAGTTTGATCGGTTGGATGTATTTTGAGTGATGGCGAGAACTTGGATGAGCGAGATATACATCTCGAATCCTAGCCTCAGGAGTGCACGGTATACACCATGTTCCATTTCCATCTTTATTGAAAAAGTATTAAGGTATGAATTAGGTATTTTGAAGTTTGAAAGACGAGTACTTGTGACCTACAAGCTCTTACAGCTTGGGTCTAATACTCGGGACTACGTCTGGACATTCCACCCAGGCAGTCTGTTTCTTTCCCATATTGCTAAGAAAATGATTCGAATATTTATGAATGTTTTGGAGGGAAGACGAATATTTATGGCTTGCAAGCTCTTACAGCTTGAGCCTAATATTCGGGATTACGACTGGATATTCCCTCCAGGTAATCTTTTTCTTCCAACTTTATTAAGAAGATGGTTTGAGATATTTACAGGTGTTTTGGAGAGAAGACGAATATTTATGGCTTGCAAGCTCTTACAGCTTGAGCCTAATATTCGGGATTACGACTGGACATTCCATCCAGGTAACCTTTTTCTTCACGTTTTATTTAGAAAATGATTTGAATATTAGAGTGTTAAAGAGAAGACGAATATTAACGGCTTGCAAGCTCTTACAGCTTGAGCCTAATATTCGGGATTACGACTGGACATTCCATCCAGGTAATCTTTTTCTTCCAACTTTATTAAGAAAATGGTTTAGATATTCATAACTATTTTGGAGAGAAGACGAATATTTATGGCTTACAAGCTCTTACAGCTTGAGCCTAATATTCGGGATTACGACTGGACATTCCATCCAGGTAATCTTTTTCTTCACGTTTTATTTAGAAAACGATTTGAATATTAAACTAAAATGATTAAGGTACAAAGGTTTGAAATTATTGAAAGTTAAGTTGATGTTGCTTAAGAGCTCATTGTAAGGAGACCCAAGAGTAATCCACGGTACCGGAAACAAACTGAAATTGAAAGTGACCGAATTTAGCTTCAAGCTAACTTAGAATGGACTAATGTATTAATCACTCTATAAAAAGTCAAGCAACAAAATTTATGCGTCTAAATGATTTTCAAAAGTTAAACTGAATTTTAACTCCGAAATCAGAACGCAATAATAAATCGAGCAACAATCAAGCACCTTATTATTATTACAATAGTGTCACAATTATTTACATCAATTCAAATTAATCAGAAAAAAATAGAAACCTAAACACCTTATATATTTAGATCTTGCAACTAGAGAGTATATATATTTATATAACTAAAATAAAAAGACATCAGTATAAATATATATAAAAAGTATATACATAAAACTAAAGTAATATATATATATATATATATATATATATATATATATATATATATATATATATATATATATATATATATATATATATATAATATATATATACTGAAAATTGAAACTAACTAATATATATAAAACTCAAAAAAAAACAGTAAATATATACATAAAACTTAAATAGTAAATGTACACATATATAAATTTGAACCCAAAATAATAAAACCCCAACATGCACGTAAATATACATATGAAATATAAAGCAACAGTCTAGAAAATTTAAAACAAATGTATATATTTCAATATAAAAACTAACAGTAGATATATACAAAGCAAAACAAATATATATATATATATATATATATATATATATATATATATATATATATATATATATATATATATATATATATATATATATATATATATATATATATATATATATATATATATATATATATATATATATATATATATATGGTTTTGTATTTATGAAGGGTTTTACCTTTATTTTTGTGAAAAATATGTGATAGAAAAAAATGAGATATATTCATAAAAAGTGAGGTGGAAAATGTTAGAGCTTTTTTTTTTTTACCGAAAGAAGGTGTTATGATTTTATGAGTGGGAGAAGATGATTGTGTGAACAGTGATGGAGGTAGTGTATTATGAAGTGGGGTTTAGTGGTTACTTTTGAGAGGTTGTGGGTCTTTAGTGTGTAATGTAAAAGAAGAGGGTACAAGCGGCGGAAAACTAAGAGTTAGTTCTCAAACCTTCTTTAATTTTTATGAAGACAATGATATCAACCGTTGTCGCCGCATGATGGTCTTTGGTAGGCCTCCTCCTTCTCAACTTCAGCACACTTTGTTATATAGGTGTCAATTAGGGTTATCAAAATTTAAAAAAAATACCAACATTACCCTTCGTCAATATTAATAATGTAAAATGAGTTTTGAAACATTAAATCAAATAAAAATTAAAACATTATGGATAATCGAAATTAAGTCGAAACAAAAATAAATAAGATTCTAATTAATTCAACTGAATATTTTGACATAAAGATAAAAATAAAAAGATTCAAAATAAATAAAAGTCTAGCGCAAAAAATGCTTAAAAAAATTAAAATGAATGTACCAAGATGATCAGTGTGAAATAAACTTTTTCGGAAAAATACAGCGTTTGAGCCAATTTTGAAATAAATTTTGACTGGTTAAGCAGGCTTGAGCTGATCAAAAAGTGGCCGAAAAATTAGCTGAAAAATAAATCGAGCATACCAGATTAAACTACATGAAACGTAGATTAATAAAGCTGATGTCTAGAAGCTTGATTTTTAAAAAAATTCGTCCACTGATTTGACGCACATCCGTCGATTAATTCAACCGGTTTTCCTGTAATTCCGAAAAAATTATTTCGACTGATATTCTAGGCACTATGCAATATGGAATGCATGTTATGCTATGTAGAGATGCAATAGATATGATGAATGTATTGAATCAGCGATTCAGGGTCAAAATTGGGGTGTGACAGCATCATTTCCCATTTTTTTTTCTATTTTATCCCTTTGTTTATAAACAAGTTTAAACGTTTATTAATACCCCCTCCCACTAGTTTAACCTAACCTTACCCTCGAGGTTAAAATATAGAAAGACATGTGAAATGGAAGGAACCTCCTCCCATGTATCTTCTGCTTCCGGTAATCCTTCCCATTTGATCAACACCTATTATATCCCATTAAGCAACTTCTGAATTGCTAACACCTCCTTAAACTGAACTTACAACTCTCATTCCTCATTTAAGCATTGTAGCAGGTGTTGCACAGTGAACCTTGCTCCCACGGTTTTCTTATATGAAGGAGATTTCTTAATGCATCCTATATTTTTCTTAAATATCACTCATAAATTCTAAAATGTCCTCAGTTTTCGAAGATGCATCTCCATACGCATCCAATGCACACTCAACATAGACCATTATGAGTGGTGCCTTATAAGTTGAGTTTTTTTAATTCTAGAGATACATCTACGGGATATTTTAAGAAAATATTCATAATTGATCAGCTTAGTGGAAATTTTGAAGATGTATCTTTGAAAGTTCGGGCGAGATTTTGAAATGTTCTTTCACCTTTTCATGTCAGATATTTCCGGAGATACATCTCCGGAATAATCTGATAAAATACATTGTTGATTGATCACACAACCATTGTTATTTTTCTTTACAAACCCTCATCAAAAACCCTTTCATTAACAATCCACTTTTTCACTCCAAATCTCCAATCTTGTGGTTCATCACACGGAGAAAAAAAAGTTAGAATTTTAGGTAAAGATCATTTATTGCAAGCTGCATTACTCACATTAATCCTGTTTTTTGTCTGAAAAAACGAGTGTTTTTTCCGGAAATGTATCTCCATAACGTGTATGAACTTTTTCGGAAATGCATTTTTGGTATCAATCTATGTTCATTTTCCAGCTTTGTTTTCAGCAGTAGCGTTTATTTACTGTTTTATGGTAATTGTTTTTATTAGATATGGTGCACCGATATTTCCCCCCAACAAGTTGTGTCTCTGAATGTTCAAGGTCTTGTTGTGAATGCGATAGATGCTGGTAACCAATTTAAAAATGAGCAAGAGTTTGAATCTCATGATCAAATGCTTTAATGGATTTGTATGGAATCCTTCGAATAGGGATTCAATGTGGTTATCAGAAGGTCCAAATGGTTCGAATAAAAGATGTGCTTTTGTGATAATGACGTGCGAAATAAGCGGGAAATATAGACCTCCACTCCGGAATTTTAAAAAAGACGACACCAATTCAAGAAAATATGTATCCTTTTAAAGTGCGTGGTTACATGTTGGCAAAAAAACAAATGAATATTTAATCTAATATATGGTTTGCATAACCATGATTTATGTGAAAAATTAGTCGGTCATCCAATTGTGTGTCGGCTCATGCCGGAAGAGAAGAAATGCATTGCTGACATGACATTGGATTTGGTTAAATCGAAAAATATACTTACAACATTGAAGCGGAAAAGACCCGAAAATATATCAAATATCAAGCAAGTGTATAATATTCGGTACCAAACTAGCAAGACGCTTAGGGAGTTAGAACTGAAATGCAACAACTCTTAAAACTATTGGATGATAACAATTATGTGTCTAGGTACCGAACGTGCGAGGATGAAGTTACTGTTAGAGATATATTTTGGACTCATCCTGATTCCATAAAGTTGTTCAACACACTTCCTACGATGCTCATTCTTGATTCAACGTACAAGACCAATAAGTATAGACTTCCATTGTTGGAGATGGTTGGTGTTTCCTCAAATGAGAAGAAATATTTTGTCGAGTTTGCATATCTGAAGAGCGAGAAAGAGAAGAATGTTACTTAGGCCTTAGAGGTGTGTCGGATAATGTTGAAGGACCAAGCTAAGATGCCTAAAGTCATAGTTATCGACCGTGATACCACCTTGATGAATTTGGTTGCAAATGTATTTCCTACTTCTTACGCTTTACTTTATAGGTATCACATAACAAAGAATGTGAGAAGTCGGGTTAAACCCATGGTAGGGACGAAATAGATAGAGTCTGAAGATGGAAAAATTATGAAGGCGAGTGTGGTTATGGAAAAGATAATGGATGCACGAAAGAGACTTAAGTTTGATTATGATGGTGACATGAAGGATGGTATATCGAATATCTCTATTTTAACCGAATGAGAAGTGATACAAGAGAGAATTTTGAAAGTCGATGACAGCATGAAACTCCATATCAAACAACAATTAAGGAATATTGCTTATCCGAAAACCACCGACTTGAAACCACCCTCTCAACCGATAAAAAAAGGTGCTCCAAAGAAGCTCAAGCCTACGCCGAGTGACAACTCAATGGGGCGGTCTCCTCCGTATTTTCAACATGCTGACAAAGTTTTTTTGCACTCACCAACTCCAAAATCTATAAAAAGTGTTTCTAAAATAACTCGCATTAGCAAACCACATCCTACGCCGCCTACACCAAAGATTCTATTCACTGACAAGATAACTGTCGAACGCCTCACTGCAAAATTCAAGGCCATTGTCGGTTCTCAACCTCTTGACCTTTCTGCCAGTCTGATTTTTGACCAGAGTCTTCCAACTTTTGAAGTTCTTAAAATTTTAATCCTTAGTCTTCTGGATGAATACCCATAAATTTCTGGAATAATCATCAACTATGGATAAAAAATGCATTGCTCATGAATGTTATGGACATCTTGCAGGCCCCCAAAGACCAACTTGGATGTAATCAAGGGATCCATGTGTTCTTTATTTTCCTTTATTGAACCTTACTCTGCAAGATTTTCTAAGTACACAGGGTTCACAAAACTTCAGCTTTTCGACTTTGTCTCCACCAAGTAGATTTTGTTAAGATCAACCGATTAAAATCTCTATTTGATTTGTGAGCTCATCATGTTAACAACTACATTTGGTTTGGGGATTGGTTGTGTAAAATCTAGCATTGTTGTAAAATGTTTATGGGCATATTCTAAAAATATCAAGACTCATTATTAATGTAGCTCTCAAGAGGAAACTCTCGGAAACAAGTGTAGGCTAAATGGTAGTCTGAACTTTTATAAATATTTGTTGCACTATCTCTAAATCTATCTCTTTGATATTTGTCATTTACTTTTGTTTTCTGATCTTATTCCTATTTTTCTTCTTCTCTGCTGCTTTATCTTTGTTGAACTAACATACACCATTTTTAAGAAATATATTTCAAAATAATCTCGATTTCTAAATAACACCATTCGCCCCCCTTTTGTGTTTGAAGTCGCTTGTTCAACATTCAATACCTACTCATGCTTGTTGAGAGCGTCCTCTGACATACTTATTTAAACGGACCTATTGAATAAGGCACTTAATCTCCTTCTTTAACTAGTGACCATTTTTAGTGTCATAGTCATTAAGCTTGTAGTATTTGCATCACCTATCGAGTTCGGGCCCCATAACCTCTCACTTTGGAGTTTGAGGAGGTAGGATTTCATGAGTTAGGAGAACTTCACCCCAAAATTTCTCTTGACAGGTGTTGAGAGGTGAAAAGTTGTCTGCGGACCTCCCATTTCTTTTGGAATGAGCAAAGTATAATGGAAATGACACTCTTGTTGTGAAGAATTCGACTTGTCGACAACACATTCTCTAACAACCCTGGATTTATTTTCCACATTGATCTATTCTCCTTTGATATAACACTAATCCCACACCTAAATTTCATCCATGGGAGTGGAGGTTTTTGGGAAAGATATTTGTTAAAGTGTCCGACCATTAAACCATTTTGGAATGCTCTCACAAACATTTCCTAGTTTGAATGTAACATATTTATTGTTACCTCATTGAATCGGTCAAGGTATTCTTTTAGTGATTTTGAGTGCCTTTGACAAACATTGAATATGTTGGTTTTCAAAACCTTCTGGTGTTTACTCGTAGAAAACCGATGGATAAGTTTCCTTGAGAGGTCTTGATAACAGATCACCGAAAGACGTGGGAGATTCATGTACCACTTCAAAGCTGCCTATTTAAAAGTACTAGATAAGAGCTTGCACTTTAAGGAGTCAACAATGCCAATTATTTCCATCAGAGTGTTGATGGCGATGATGTGTTTTCGTGGGTCTCTTTTTTCATCAAAGGTCACAAGTGGTGGAAGTTTGAATTTTTCTAGCATTTGAGCACCCCAAATTTCATCAGAGAGAGGTTTGGGATCCATGATATCATTGCCTTATGTCGGGTTGTCTTCGTGACACCGTTGCTAAATGTCAAGATGTTACCTAGTAATATTTTGTTAGAGCAATGCAATTCCTTAGTAGTAACTTGCATCTCTATTATAGCCTCATTTTCACAATCGCAACTACTACTGGGGACAGTTGTGCCTCGTCTGACCATGGTAAAAAGAAGATTAGGGAAACTGAATGTTAAGTAAAGGCATAACTCAAGTCAGTCTTACCATGGCTCCATAATGGGCGCCAATTGTACTTGTGATAAATACAATGATGGGAACCCTATTTGCGTATGAGAAAGCAAAAGGGTTTTTTAGTACCGAATCTCTCGAAAGTGAATGCCTACACCAACCCTAGGGGTTAAGGTATTTATATCCAAGTTTTATGGTCCATGTTGTGGGTGAAAAACTGATTTCGATCCCAGCTACTTGACTCAATAGGTTTGCTCCATGAAGTTGTGGTAATGACAATTTTTACTCCTATGATGTGGCATGACACATCCTCGTGAATCTTCAGCTAGATGCATACAATATTGGATTGGGTGACCCACGCCTTAGGAGAAGTGGTATAGATTATGCGTGCTCACTTTCTCGTTATGTGAGGTCTCTCTTGCCATTCCTATGACATCTTATGATATTTCGGGGCTAAATTTGACATGGTACGATGTCTTTTAGGGTCTAACCAAAATGATCCCAGTCTAGTTTTAATGATAATAATATATACAGCAAATTTGTTTCCTATAATGTTTGTTATACGAGTAGAAATGAATTTGGAACAACGAATACAATCAATGCTTTAATAGAGACACGACGAAGAAAACTCTAACATTTCCCTATGGCACCATTATCACCACCATAAATAAATTGAATCATCACCTGACACCATTGATTCCACAAGATTGAAAATGTGTAGCTTTGTCTTACACTAGTTCCTCTAACAAAAGGAAAATGAGTCACATCCTCTGGTGATCATTTTGCATCTAAAGAAGGCTACCTTGTTTATCTTGATAATATGGCCTACGCTCAAAAGGTAAGGTGTCTGCATCATCTATTCCAAGACCCGATTTATATTATTTTTAGTTAATTTTCATTAGTATAATAATAAAGAGAGCCTTAGTTTAGTTAAATATTAAAAAATGATCAACCTGATACTTTATATTATTTTTCACTAACTAGACAAATGACAACTTGAAGGGATGAGATCAACAATAAAGATTCAAGATGTTTGAGAGGTTGTGGAAAAGGTAAAAAGTTATATCATCCGTTTTTTGAGAGCATTTTATCGGGGTTATGGTTCAATATTCTGAAGAAGTTCGATATTTGTAAGATATATCTTAATGAGTCAGAGGACCACTCTTCTTTGTTTTGTGGTTTTACCTTTGATAGTACGAAGATTCACAAAGGTCTTCGTGTCATTTGGTCGACGAGTGTTTGAATTTTATTGAAAAAACAAAATAAGAAGTTAATTTGGTGAGAATGATTTATTTGTTCCGTAGATTTTATCAAATGAAAATTACGGCTTGATAGTAGCTCAAGTAAAAAAAACTTAGTTTGTTTTAAATTATTGGTGATTCAATCCTTTAAGTTTCGTACATTGATATTTTTTTTTGTTTGGTTCTTTCTTTGCATTTTGTATGTTTTTTTGTTGTAATTTTTATTATGAGATAGTCTCTTTTAATAATATTATTAGTATGTTAAAATTTTTTAAAAACTATAGTTTGTAATTTAGGTATTAAAATATTAATCTAAAGTAAATTATATTATATTAAATCAATTTTTTTAAAAAATAATTTAAAAAATAAAATAAAATCCTATATAATTTTTTTAAACCAAAAAATACTTGGATTAATTAAAAAAGCCAACTCTACAATATGCTCGCTCATATCCGGATACGGTCTAAAAGATTAAAACCAAAAAAAAAACAAATCACTAAGCTAGTTAGGTGATTCTTTAAATTTCTATTGTTTCATCATCTATAAACTATCATATCAATATCAATGATTCTATTTTTCAAATTATTTTATCTTATCATATACTTCTATTTCAAAACTAATATAATTTTTATACCGTCATATTTCGTAAATAATCTCGGTAACAGCCAACTTTGTAGTTATATTCCCTTTTCCTTTGCTATGCCTAATAATCCACTTAATCACTTGACTCCATGGGCAGGATGGTGATGAAACTGAATCCATTCTAAGACCTTCTCCCAAATTATCTTCATTTCGTTGCACTCAAACAAAAGATGTTGCTGTATTTCATCTGCATTACAAAAATAGTATTTGATTGTATCAATCAAACCAAACTTATACAATCCAGCTCTAGTTACAAATCTCTCATGACAAGTTATATACAAGTTAACAACGACTCTAGGACGAGCCATGTTGCCATAAAACAGGGTTCACCAATCCACATTTTAGGTACTGCTATATAATTTTATGTTTGAATGAAATAATGTTAGATAGAGTATTTAAAAGCTTAAAAGAAAAAAACTTTGATGTATATTTATACATTAAATGTGTTGGAAATTGATGATTTCTTAATTTAAAAAACTTCAAGATCCCCTTATGACATTCATTACCAATCTTTTACTTTAAAATTCACTTAATTATTTATTTAATATGACTGTTTTTTATTCGATCCAAAGATATATTTAAACAATTACTTAGCCGTTAAGATCACATTGCATATGCATTACAACACGCTCCTCCGTTGAAACATAAGATTGAGCGTTGAGGGTATTCCTGTAGTTTCACGAAAATCCGACCGTTATAGAATTTCAAAAACAACAACCTCACGCACCATTTTCAATTTCGTCCATATAACACATTTTTCTCACCTCTTTCTCAATCGCTCTCTTTCTCTCTCTCCCACACACATCTCCATGGCGAATACAAACAGTGATGAACATAGCAACGTGAGATCATCAATCATGGAATGGAAACAAATGCACCCTCTTCATCAAATAGCCGAAACACCAACCCACAAACTCCTATTAAAGCAATGGCTCAAAGAAGAAGAACTCATCAACGGACGCATAGCTTTAAAAGAAACCCAAATAGATTCAATCCGAAAAGAGATCACAATGCTCTACATCTTCTTCTTCCTCTTCCATTCAACCACTCTCATGCTTCTCTTCAACTCTTCATCATCTTCAACAACAACAACACCTAGCAAAGCCTGTCAGAAATCGTGGGTTCCGTCGCTAAGTTCTTTGTTGTTTTCGTTGGGGTTTATATGGGCTTTAAGGTATAAGAGTGACGTGGAGGGTCATATGGAGAAGATGCTTTGTAGGGAGAAAGAGGATAGAGGGTTGTTGAGGAAGTGTTCGGAGGAGTTGAAGAAGAAAGGTTTGGAATTTGATTTGTTGAAGGAAGTTGATGCTTTGAGGAGAGCTAAGAGTTTGAGAGTTGAAAGTAAAGAGGTTAGGAAATGGTCTTCAAGGGATTTTGTTTCTTTGTTTTTCTTTTCAATGGCTTGTTTGTCTCTTGCTGTCGTTAGGGTTATTTTATGCAGTTAGGTATTTGGGTTTTATGGGTTGGCAGAAGATTTTGGGATCTGCCAATTTGGGTTTGGTGATGGGTTGGTAGATGCAGAATGTACTGTTCTGCTTTTCTTATTTCTAATTTTGATGTAATTTGAGAATATTAAGTGAAATTCATTAAATAAAAATAATTGCTTTACATTTCAGTGTTTTTGATTCTCATATGGATTCATTGGATTTCATAGTCATAGCACAGATAGATGTTTTGTTCAAGGAATTTTTATACCACAAAAATACTAGAGTTTACTTTGAAAGTCTTGCTCGCGTGACGCCAAGCAGAGGCTGCTAAGTGGGTGATGAATACTTGCGTCATCGTAGATGAGATGAGATGAGGCATGAGGTGGTTGTAAGTTCTATCGGTGAGGCGCAAGAAGGCTGGTAAGGACTAAAGGTGAGTGTTTTGATCTTTGTGCCATATTTAAGTGTTTTTCCTGTCATTTATAAAGAGTTTCTTTTTAGGGAGAGAGAGAAACTTAGTTATTCAGAAATATATTTAAACATTTTAAGATTGAGTCTTTAATAAGTTACAAATTAACCGGTCTTCTTATCAACTTATTTTTGTTGAGTTAGTTTCTTGTAATTCATTTGTAATTTTTTTTTTAAAATTTTTGATTGTCAATGGATCAATGTGTTATTATATCTTCTAATGTGATTATTTATGGATTGAATTGGGATAAAATTGTATCTATGTGCTTATTATCTACTTTTGTTTGTAATATTTGTTAGTTTGTGGATTTGAACACTTTATCGACGAACTCAATTCCTCGTGGGTTCGAATTTGCCATGCTTTCCCTTTTCCTCCGTACTTCGGAAATATGATTTATTTGAGAAGTTGATAGTGATTTTCCCCTGTCTAAATATTTTGGTGTCATTGATGAAATTGAGTGAATGTGGATTGTTTAGTTTAAGAGTTTAGTGATGGAGATAGAGAATAGTTTTTGTGGGAAAGTGGATGATTTTGAAATTTTGTTTGATAAGTAAATAAGATGTCACACACAATATTGAAATAAGGTGTGATACAAGATAATCTAAACAATCAATTAACAATTAAACAAATAATATATAAGAGACATACAGAAGTAGTAACCTAGTTTAATGTAATCGTTATCTACGTGTGAAGAGTCCAAAGAAAATGAAATTAACTAATTACAACTAGTCAATAATAGTACACACGGTCTCATACGAACTCTTATAGTTTAGTGTCTTTTTTCTAATACTACCCGTAAATTTTAACTCAATTTTCCTTTGAATTTGAGATCCTCTCACTTTCGCTCATACATTCTCTCGTGTATTTGTAAGAATCAATTATTTAGGACGTGATACATGGGTAGTACAAAATATTAATTGTGAAGATGCATCATGTGAGACCAGATGTTTCAGCACGAGATGCAACATCTGACCTCAGTCGGTTAACTAGATTTCTTGAGTAAATCTGAGCGTGATTGTGTTTGTTTCTAAGAAGTTTTGTTCAATCCAAGTTTATGCCAAAGTGTTTGACATAAAGATTTGGTTGTAAGCAACTTGTTGAGCAAAATGTTCAGCACATATTGTGTAACATCTTGGCATACGGATTGAGTTCTGATTATTTTCATATTTGTTTTTGTGTTAATTTCTTCCGAAGATTCATAAGTTTGCTCTTGGAAGAAGCTTGGTAGTCCAAAGCAATTTGGAAAAGATTTTATTCAAAATAAGAAGATTTAATTTGATTGAATTTGCATTGAAGAAAATATTTGATTGGACATGCTTTGAAGGAAGATTTGATTCAATTTTATTTAAACCAAAATTTGTTGAAATTGATATACAAAGATATTAATTAAAGTTTTAGTTAAACAAATATTCAATGAAGATATTTTATTGGATTAGTTTTAGTTACAAGATTTTGATTTGCATTTGATGAAAAAATCTCCAATCTCAATAAAAGATGATTTAAAATGTGGTTCAATTTTTGGCAAGAGAGTTATTCTGAATCCTTACTTGAGAAGTTGGAATTGTGATGTATATCAAGTAAAAAATTTAATTGATTTGTTCAAGATTCAAAATGTTATTTCGTGGACAAATGTCAGGCCAAATGTTTCAACATGTGTTCAACATCTAGCTTTTGTCAGCCAATCATGATTGTTACTGTTCTGAGCAAATTCTCTGGATGTATGCAACGAGATTTGTTGCTATCTTTTAGCAATGTATTAATTAGATTTGTTAGCAGATTGAATAAGATCTATCATTTTAAAGATTTAATCGATTGAAAGATGTGATATTTAAATTTCTAAAGACCTAATTGATTAACCATTTAATTGAATTGATTTAATGATACATTTTCAATTTCTTTAGTTCGCTTGGGCTTGAGATGTCTTTGGGTCTAAATTTACTTTTGACACCTCTTTTTAAGAAGGGGGATTCTTATGGCATCCTATGGGGTGGAGAAACACCCTATGAAAAACCAAAATTGCCCTTCAGATTCCAGAGATGCATCTCCGGACGTACCATGCACCAACGTTATGGTGCACCAAATGAGTGTCACTCTAGATTAATACTAAAAAATATTTCTGAGATGCATATTATGTTATTTTTAACAACTATATTCATAGTTGATCAATCCAATGGATATTTCGGAGATGCATCTTCGAAGGTTTGAGACAGAATTTTAAAGTTTCTGTGACCTTTGCATGTATGATGTTTCTGGGAATGAATCTCTGAAATAATTTGATAAAATACTGAACTGCATGATCACACATCTATACTTGTTTTCCACTCCAAACCCTTACCAAAAACCCTTCCACTCCCAGTCCATATTTTCACTCCAAATATTCAATCTTGCGTTTCATCATATCAAAGGGGGAAAAAGAAGTTCAAATTCTAAGTAAAAATCATTTATTTTATGCCTCATTCCTCACATTAATCTTGTTTTTAGTATGAAAAACATGCGTTTATTCCATAGATACATTTATGGAGTCTGTATGAACTCATCCAGATCTCCTGTATCTGTTTGTTTTCATTTTTTCAGTTTTGTTTACGGTATTTGTACTTATTGAGTGTTTTGTCGTAACTGTTTTCATTAGATATGGTGTACCCCGATGTTTTCCCCAAACACGTTGTGTCTCCGAATGACAAATGTGTTGTTGTGAAGGCGGTAGAGACTGACAACCAATTTAAAAATGAGTAAGAGTTTGAATTTCGTGATCACATGCTCCAAAAGATTCGTACGAAGACCTCTAAACTGAGATTTGATGTGGTTATCGGAAGTTTCGATAATGATTTAGATAGAAGATGTGCATTTGTGACAATGACATGCGAAAGAAGTGAAAAATATATAATTCCTCTCTAAAATTTTAAACGAGATGACATCGATTAAAAAAATATAAATATCATTTTAAATTGCATAGTTATATATTAACAAATAAAAAATAAATATTTAATATTTTTATATAATCATGTCTGAAAATTTAGTATAGAATTAATTTAGTATGAGGAAAGTTTATAAGCTCCGTCTTACCATGAAATCTAGTTTAATCCTTTCAAGTTTCAAATGTGTGACGATACATGAATTTGAATTTTCCATTATAGTTTACAGTATCACCAAATAAAATAAAATAAAAATTCTCAGAGATTAGCCTAGTGGGGTCAGTTTTGACGAATATTTATTTAAGGTTTCTACACAAACCACCTTCACAAATTGCAATATGAAAATGTCTAAACCAACCAAAAGGAGGCTTAAAAGAAGATCTAGCTAGTGGATCACTTTTAATGCTTATAAAATTTATCTAGTCAGAGACGCCAACTTTGGCTCTACAATTAGTATTTAATCTTCAAAATCTTAATATTGCTTACAAAACAAAAAGATTATTTCATCGTCATGAGACTCTGTTATTTGGATTCTGCAATTGTTATTATTACTCTTTGTTTCTTCTTCAGCTGTTTGTTTAGCTCTTCACAAGCTCAAACTGCAAACGCCACTACAGATCCTTCTGAAGGTTAGTCAATTTCTTTCTCTATTACTTAATTTTGTTTATACTTTTGCTATCATTTTTTATGACTACTCTTGATCTGTCAAATATCATTCTAAAATACAATTAGCAGTTCAATTTTTTTTCTTTTCTTTCCTTAGCTTTCTCTTTAAATCTCATTTTTTCTTTTTGATTCTCCCACTTTTTTTTTTTGGTTATTTTTCTGTCACATAATTTAATGGTTATCATTTAAAACTGAATAAGTGAGTTAAAAATTCGAAATAAATATTTATTTTTGATGTGCTTGCACATCAATTCAACTAATTTAAGGGCAGTTTATATTATTGATGGCATATTATATTTTTCTCTTTGTGAAATTTTAATTGTAGTTATCTAGCCATCAAACCAATAATCCATGTTGACTTTTTATCTCTTCATTATCATTTGCAAACTGCATTATTCACTATCCAGAATTTTTTTAAAAAATTTATATGGGCCCACTCTCAGTTGAGCTGTGTTTTATTACTTAATTGTTGCTTTGGGGTTCAGGGAAGCAAAATAAGAAAATTCTCAATTCATATCCATTCTTAAATTTTTTTATTTTGATTCATTATAAAAAGTTGTTTTAAATTTTTTATTTTCATTCTTTAAAAAAATCATTTTGAAAGGATATTTTCAGAAGAATTCTTTATGTGATTCACTTTTCACCGTCAAAATTTTGAAAAGACTCTTCTATATGTACGGCTTGATTGAACCTTATAATAAATTATTTTTATTTTCAAAATATTTTGGATTGACCATTCTAAAATGTTGTAACTTAATTGTTTTTTAAGAAAAAAATACTTTGATTTTAAAGTGAATAGTGTTGAAATACTCATTCTATGAAGAAACAAGAAGATTATTATTAATAAATCTTAAACACAATAAATTTCTAGACAAGAGAAGTACTAGTACAAGAGTGGCACCGAGTGCCGACTCATGATAATATGGCAACACAATAGAAAGACACAATATACGACAATTTAATGGCCAACACATAACACTTTATCTTAATAGCAAATAAAAGCAAGAAAACCAACGGCCACTAACCATGCAAACATTTAAGTTTTATTTCAGAATTTGGACGGAGGAAGAGGACTTTAGAGGAGGGGTTATGTAAAAAAAACTAATAATATATATTTTTTTTAAATTGTGGTTTTGTAATTTGTATGAAATAATGAGTATTTATTATTATTATTATATTTTTTAATTTTAAAAATATAAAAGTAAATAAAATATATTTGAACATAAAACTCTTATAGTTTTTAAAGTATATGGATTTTGTGTTATAAATAAAAATAAATCTTTCAAAATCATTTTGTGTTATCCTTCTATTTTTTTTAAGTCCTCGTCTTATTTTCCCTCAAAATTTTCAAATAAAATTTTAAAGTCCATTTTGTTGAGAAACAGAAGGAAGAAAATATTTAATATTAACCATGTTTGGGTCTATTTTTAGAAGTGTTAGAAAAGATGGATGAAGAAGAGCAAAATTTCTCACAAATTAATTTATACATCTCTATATTTAAGAAAATTTAAAAAGGAGGATAAATATTTTATATTAATTATAATTATATTTAAATATTTATTTTTAGTTATTTATTTAAATATAAATTTAACTTAATAAATATTAAAAAAAATATGTTAGGCATATTTTATCTTTCTTTTGTGTTTTTTACATCTTTATATCTTTATCTTATTATATATTAAATAAATATATTAAGATTTATTTATTTATTTTTAGAATTTTGATGTCACATCTTAATGGTTTTAATTTTTTTTATAATAAGTTTTTTTAACTTAATTAGTACCAAAAATTTTAAGGTTTTATTTTGGTTTCTTATTAATAAACGTTACTTTTAAGTTTTTCAAAAATATGATGTTCGCTCATTTAATCAATTCACTTAACTTTTAATTTTAAATATAAATATAATAGATGAGACAAGATAAGTGTCCATAGACTATTAATTTTTTAATATTAATTATTTGATCATGTTAACAAATTTTACATATTTAGATATTCATGGTATATTCATTATAATATTACACCATAAATACTTAATACTCGTTACTTATCTTCATCTTGTTCCTTCATTTTCTTCATCAACATCTTCATCGTCATCTTCATCAACACTTTCATCAAATCCCATAAAAAAATAAATTAAAAGTGAAAATTAATTAAAACATTCTCATCTTCTTTCTTTGATAAAAATCTCTCTCCTCTTCTCCCCTCTTAGTTAAACTAAACAGATCCTTAAGATTATCTTTAATAGATCAATTATAACATAACGTGGTGATAGAATGATACATGATTGAATGAGTGGAGGAGAGATGAGTGAAACTGAGATTTCATTATATTATGTGTATTTTTTATAGTTTGATAGAATAAAACAAAACAAGTTAATTCATTTTATAGCATACACCCAAATTAAGAAAATAAAATTGAAGGAGAATGAAATAAAATTGAAAGAACTTTATCATATGTTACATTTCGTCTACTCCATTATTTACAAATTCAATCAATGGAATTTGATTATATACTATTTCATTTCATTTGTACATATTCCATTCCCTATAAGTAGTTGTGATTTAAGAGAATGTGTCTAATAATAATATTGATTAACATTGTAAACAAAACTCCATTATCGTATTTGAGACATATCTTCAATAAGCATTTTTAGTTCTTTGTATTTTTTCCCAATGAAAAACAATTTTTTTGTTGGATGCAAATAATATTTCTTTTTGAGGTTAAAGGTTTTGCACTGTCAATATAAAAAAATATTACACTGATATCCAATCAAAATATTTTATATTACCAAATCATAACAGTATTTTAAAAATAAAACTGTGATGTGATGGGATACACGAGTCTCATTGGTTGACAATTGTACATATTCCTTTTTTTTCCTTTTATTTTTGCCGGGGTACAAATAATACTTGTTTCACATTAATAATTAATATATTACAACATATGAGAACTAGTAATAATTTAAGAAAATAAATTATGGTAATTACTTGATATGAACTAACCTTTGAGACTTATGCATTTCCTTCAAAATTCCTGAAACAACTTTGTTAACTTTTGGAATATTAATTCTTTTGTGACTCAGAGGAAGTAATCTGCCTTATAATTGAAAGAATGACAGAATTTGATACATGCATATAAAATAAACGAGATTGATATGAAATAAAAGAGAAATAAGAAATGGAATTAAGTAGAAGGGGCGCCACACTCTTTCTAATCCAAGAGAGAATGATAAGCGTATGGATGAGGATCACCACAAGAAAAGGATTTCTTGATAAGATCAATTTTGGTCCAATCCAGAACCTAAGAGCAAATACTCTCACTTACACAATGTGTAAACTTGCCAAAATTCATTGATCTAAAAAGAAGATACATGCCTCCTTTATATAGGAATGGCTTAAGATAAAAAAATAACTCCTAAGAAAACAAAAGGGTTTCAACCACTAATTATCATGATAGTGGATTGAGTTATTACAAAGAAAGTGCAAAATAAAGAAGAAATAGTGGGGTTTTTGAAAGGGCAAAATAATGGCAATTCTTTATTTACCACTTCTCTTGTAATTTTCGTCCATTATAGTGTGGTTATTGGTATTTCCTTTATTTTTATTTATTTATGCATTATTGGGCCTTTTATCACATGCTTGGATGATAAGAATAAACTTGGGCTCTTTTTCTTCAATCTGGCCCATGCATTCTATTGACTTGATCATGAAGTGAACTAAAGCATCATTGACTCTTCTTGCACGTGCCCTTGTCATAGGACCTCCTAAGCCTTGCATCGTATCATTTATGTCTTGGATTATGTCTTCATCATTACTAACCCTCTAAGTGGTGGGAAAATACTCTGAAATTTTGAAATTATCCATAAAATTTCAGAGAGACATCTTCGGACGCATCATTCGCTTTAGTCAAAATGTTAAAACTAAGCCACACCCAATATCATTTTCAAAATACACCTCATGCATCTTTCAGTGAAACATCATTTTTTTAATCATAAATTGTTCCATAGATGCATATTCATATTCACACCAAACATAATACGAAGATACATCTTTGTAACCATACCAGACAGTAAATTTTAAGTTTGTTTTAGTGCTACTCAGATGAAATTGACGATATATTATAGTTATACTGTGATGAATTAGACCATACAACGGATGTGAAGAAAATGACATATAAAGTAATAAATGCAGAGTACATAATAAAGTTGAAATAAGTCAAAATAAAATACAACCGAAAATAAATCTAAAGTACAAATACTATAAACTACAACGTATGACAGACTCGGACCCAGGACCCCTGTTCCTATGCTGCCTCTTGTACTGTAGTGCCTCCGCTATCATGGCATTTACAATGTCCTTTGCCTCATAGCCACCAGGAAAGAGTTCTTTGTCAATACCCATCTGTCCAATCTCCATGATAGAGTGACATCTAGGATACACATAAATAACATGATCATCCCTAGCTTGTTCCTCCTCTAGTATCTCCTGATGGGTTGGCCTCGATGGCTCTCTTAGAGCATCCTGTATCACATAAGGATGTGACATACTGAAGAACCACCAGATGTAACCATCCGCGTAGCTCCAGTCGCTAGGAGTTATGGTACTTCATTCCTTATCTGGTATCAAATGATTAAGATAATCATCAAACATAATATACATATCTCTATGTGTCATAGAGGGAGGAGCAGACACAAAAGGGTTTATGAGAATATACTCCATGTAGCCAAATTGCCGCATGACGCACTCAGACAAATGAGGATACGTCATATGTGAACCGCAAGCCAACCATCTAAAGTATAAGACTATGTCGTCAAAGGGACGCGTCTCTCTATGGTCGACATACGTATGAAATTGTATATCCTCTACTACCAAGCGGTCAAGATACACTCGGTATGGATCTGTCGTCTGGTTCTCTCTGAGCGAGACGAATGCAAAAGCACATAACATGTCCGCAATGTAGGTCGATACACATGAGCATCTTGATATGCATGGGAAGTGCTGGAGGATCCAAGTCTGAAAAATGTTGGAACAAATTAATCTTTACTAATATACCTCTGGTGACTCGGGTAACTCTATTTCCTCGAGTGTATGAATAGGTGAAACCTGTCGCCTATGGGAAGATGGAGGCAGAGATGCATGAGTAAGTGATACTCGTCTCCTACGGGAAAAAGAAGGCGGAGATACATGAGCCTCAAAAGATGACCAATTCGCATCAACCGGACTTGAGGTAACAAGAGCCTGCGATGGTTGACTCTTTTCCATCTGAACTGATGCATGTTGTGCAATCCTGTCGTGTCTCAATCAGTCTTTCCTGTAAGCCATAATGCGTGTAGTAAACCACACATGTGTTACACTTATACATATGAAACACAATGAGTTTAAGCAGAATTTGCCAAAAAATGCACTGAAAATTCCAGAGATGCATCTCTGATTTCTTGGAATCAAAACGTTGGAAAATTTCGAAGATGCATCACCATAATTTTCTACAACTCACATCAGCGTCAATAGCGGAAATGCAATCTTCCAAAACAGTCAAAATAATGCATTGATAAATAAAACTACTTATCAAATACGTTTCTCATTCACATAACATGTATAAACTACCTATTTCATTACCTAATCATTAATTTCTACAAATTCATACAGAAATTCAAAAAAGTTTAGAAAAAAGAAAAAACTTACAAGCTTTGAAGTTGGTTGAATGATTTTGAGAGAATGTAAGCTCTTTGATGGACTTGGTGTTGATGGAAGAAGTTTTGCAGTTGGTTGAATAATTTTGAGAGAATGTGAGTTGAGAGAGTTTGAGAACCTTAGAATGTTGTATTAGAAGTGAGAAAGGAGAAAAGGTTTTGACGTATTTTTGAACAAACATCGTCCAAAGATGCATCTCCATAAGTTACACCGAGATACATTTACATAGCTTTAGGACCTTATTCAAAAATGTATTGAGTTGAAATTCATCGGATAAATAATTTTTATATTCTAAAAATATTATTATATTTCCACGAAACTACATATTTTTCTAAACTATTACCCTTCTAATATAAATAACTCTTACAACATAAAGAGAGATATGTCCTGAAAATTGCAAGCAGACAACAATCAATTTTCACATAAATAAATCTGAGATTTAAATATTTCATGATGAGAACAAATTCTACCTATAAACTATAAACTTAATGTTGAATGTACTTTTATGTAAGTAATTATTTCTAAATGTATACTTAAAAGAGAAAATGAACAAATTCAAAAGCACTTGGAATTTGGATTAGATAGTAAATAATCTCTTTCAACTTAATCATTGGATTCAAATGTAATTTGAGTACACAATAGGGTTAAATTGTCTTGACATAAAACTGTGTCATACTTTGGAGTCCTATCCGATTCTTACATATCCAAGACCTTTGAAAAAAATAGACATCTCCCGAGTTCCATACCGATTACTTCTCAATACAATTTCTTTTAAATTCATTAAAGTTTTATATATTGATTCTTGAATACCTAGTATAATAGAATATTCATGTGGTATTTTCTATGATTTTGCACGTGCCATACATGTTCACTCTATTTTTGAAAGTAAAATTCTTCACATTGCAATGACCATTGTATTTGCTTGACCTTTCATACGTGGAGATAGAATAAATCATCTATAACTGTCTACCCTTGATTCAACACACTTCTCCTGTAGTGTCTGAGTCGATACTTTTAATTTTTTTCAAATCATAATAATTTATTTTTTATGAATCTCTTGATTTAGTTATTTATTTCTCTTTGAATATCTGATTTATTTCTCAAATCATCGTAATATATTTAGAGACTGCATACTAAATATCCGGTTAAAAAAAAAAGAAGAAACAATTTTTTAATAATTTATTTATATCCATACTTTTCCATTTGAATAATGAAGGAAGTTTTGTGAATGCAGCACAAGCTCTAAATTCAATATTTAGCAAATGGAAAATAAAAGCAGACGAAACTCAATGGAACATAAGCGGTGAGCTATGCAGTGGAAAAGCAATCGTTAGCAGTATCACTATTGATGACCAAACTTATGACCCATTCATCAAATGTGATTGTTCCTATAACAACCAAACTACTTGCCACATCACTGCATTGTATGTATATGTTCATTCTCTTCTCTCCATTTCTTTACTTTTCTTTTATACCATCTCTCTCTAATCAATCAATGTAACAGGAAAGTTTATTCATTGGATGTCATCGCTGAAATTCCACCAGAGCTATGGACTCTCACGTACCTCACCAATTTGTATGTTTTCTTCATTTCAAATGAACCCTATCATCTTTTTCGCTATGCTAATTGCTAGGTTTTCTAAATTGCATGCAGGCAGATCAGCCAGAATTACTTGACCGGGTCTTTACCTCCGGCGATTGGAAATCTGACTCGTATGCAATACATGTAAAGCCATTGATTTCATTCAATCTCATCACATTGTATATTTAATGTTAGCAATTTTTTTTTGGTATAAACCGGGTATTTTCTGTGCACAACTGCATAGACTAATCCCTCGAGCCGCATAGGACCATGATATGGCGGCAAAACTCTTCTTCAAGAGATTTAACTTTGCTATTTTTCTAATGATGTTGTTTTTATGCTATTTAGGTCTATTGGCATCAATGCTTTGTCAGGAGAGCTTCCAAAGGAACTGGGAGATCTTACTGAATTGATTGTATTGTATGTTATTTTGATTTTAATATACAATTTTCTAGTTAAAAAGAAATTTGTTGATAGACGTTTCTGATTTATTATCTCTAAATTTCTAGGGGTTTTGGGTCTAATAACTTCTCAGGATCTTTGCCATCTGAACTTGGAAATCTTGTAAAACTACAACAGCTGTAAGTACTTCTTCAGTCTTAATTTACACATTTATTGTTTTAATATTTTCTCAACAGAACTTGTCATAATTTGGAGGCAATTATTATTGTTTTATAAATAAATCAGTAGTAAACTTTGGCATTTCTAATGAACATTAATATAGTTCAAGTTTTATATGTTCTTTTCAAACACTAATCATGTCACAAATTGAAAGTTATCTTTCTATGAGGTAAAATGTATAGCCGTAACTTTCGTTTGGTAATTGTGAGATATGAGATAAAAGGATGAATGTGGAAAATGTTTTGGATAAACTAGGATTTATAATGTTTTTAGTAAGAGTTTTGGAAATTGAAACCAATATCGAAGATTTGTTTAGTTTAGGTGTACAAACACAACCCTTAACTTATAAAAGTTCACACTACTTTATGCAATGGAAGAGCCATCTATAGGTCATATGTCATTGTTTTTTATGAAGCACTTCACATGCATGCAATGACTTGTAATTAAGGGTTAATTCTAGACAGTGCTAAGTTTCAAGTCTTTTTACTCAAAATCTTACTTTGACTAGAAGAGATATTAATTTCAATAATATTTCCTTGCA